>NW_025745251.1:52500-225672 GCF_021184085.1 Oncorhynchus gorbuscha | reverse complement strand
TATGAGATGGAGAGAGAGAGCAAGGGAGGCAGAGAGGTATGAAGTATGAGATGGAGAGAGAGAGGGCAAGGGAGGCAGAGAGGTATGAAGTATGAGATGGAGAGAGAGAGGGCAAGGGAGGCAGAGAGGTATGAAGTATGAGATGGAGAGAGAGAGGGCAAGGGAGGCAGAAAGGTATGAAGTATGAGATGGAGAGAGAGAGCAAGGGAGGCAGAGAGGTATGAAGTATGAGATGGAGAGAGAGAGCAAGGGAGGCAGAGAGGTATGAAGTATGAGATGGAGAGAGAGAGCAAGGGAGGCAGAGAGGTATGAAGTATGAGATGGAGAGAAGGAAAGTGCTATCTAAAATAGAAATATGGATGGGAGCTGAGTGGATGAAGGTAGAGGGATAAAAAGGAGCGGATAAGAGAGGAGAGAAAAGAGATAGAGAGAACAGGGTAAAGAGGGAGAGAGGACAGGGTAAAGAGGGAGAGAGAACAGGGTAAAGAGGGAGAGAGGAGAGAAAAGAGATAGAGAGAACAGGGTAAAGAGGCAGAGAGGACAGGGTAAAGAGGAGAGAGAACAGGGTAAAGAGGAGAGAGAACAGGGTAAAGAGGGAGAGAGGAGAGAAAAGAGATAGAGAGAACAGGGTAAAGAGGGAGAGAGGACAGGGTAAAGAGGAGAGAGGAGAGAAAAGAGATAGAGAGAACAGGGTAAAGAGGGAGAGAGGACAGGGTAAAGAGGGAGAGAGAACAGGGTAAAGAGGGAGAGAGGAGAGAAAAGAGATAGAGAGAACAGGGTAAAGAGGGAGAGAGAACAGGGTAAAGAGGGAGAGAGAACAGGGTAAAGAGGGAGAGAGGAGAGAAAAGAGATAGAGAGAACAGGGTAAAGAGGGAGAGAGGACAGGGTAAAGAGGGAGAGAGGAGAGAAAAGAGATAGAGAGAACAGGGTAAAGAGGGAGAGAGGACAGGGTAAAGAGGGAGAGAGAACAGGGTAAAGAGGAGAGAGGGAGAGAAAAGAGATAGAGAGAACAGGGTAAAGAGGGAGAGAGGACAGGGTAAAGAGGAGAGAGGAGAGAAAAGAGATAGAGAGAACAGGGTAAAGAGGGAGAGAGGACAGGGTAAAGAGGGAGAGAGGACAGGGTAAAGAGGAGAGAGGACAGGGTAAAGAGGGAGAGAGGAGAGAAAAGAGATAGAGAGAACAGGGTAAAGAGGGAGAGAGGACAGGGTAAAGAGGGAGAGAGGAGAGAAAAGAGATAGAGAGAACAGGGTAAAGAGGGAGAGAGGACAGGGTAAAGAGGGAGAGAGGACAGGGTAAAGAGGGAGAGAGAACAGGGTAAAGAGGGAGAGAACAGGGTAAAGAGGGAGAGAGGATAGGGTAAAGAGGGAGAGAGGACAGGGTAAAGAGGGAGAGAGGAGAGAAAAGAGATAGAGAGAACAGGGTAAAGAGGGAGAGAGGACAGGGTAAAGAGGGAGAGAGGAGAGAAAAGAGATAGAGAGAACAGGGTAAAGAGGGAGAGATGACAGGGTAAAGAGGGAGAGAGGACAGGGTAAAGAGGGAGAGAGAACAGGGTAAAGAGGGAGAGAGGACAGGGTAAAGAGGGAGAGAGGAGAGAAAAGAGATAGAGAGAACAGGGTAAAGAGGGAGAGAGGACAGGGTAAAGAGGGAGAGAGGAGAGAAAAGAGATAGAGAGGACAGGGTAAAGAGCGAGAGAGAGAGGACAGGGTAAAGAGCGAGAGAGAGAGGACAGGGTAAAGAGCGAGAGAGGACAGGGTAAAGAGGGAGAGAGAACAGGGTAAAGAGGGAGAGAGGACAGGGTAAAGAGGGAGAGAGGACAGTGTAAAGATGGAGAGAGGACAGGGTAAAGAGGGAGAGAGGACAGGGTAAAGAGGGAGGGAGGACAGGGTAAAGAGGGAGAGAGGACAGGGTAAAGAGGGAGAGAGGACAGGGTAAAGAGGGAGAGAGGACAGGGTAAAGAGGGAGAGATGACATGTAAAGAGGGAGAGAGGACAGGGTAAAGAGGAGAGAGGACAGGGTAAAGAGGAGAGGACAGGGTAAAGAGGGAGAGAGGACAGGTTAAAGAGGGAGAGAGGACAGGGTAAAGAGGGAGAGAGGACAGGGTAAAGAGGGAGAGAGGACAGGGTAAAGAGGGAGAGAGGACAGGGTAAAGAGGGAGAGAGGACAGGGTAAAGAGGGAGAGAGGACAGGGTAAAGATGGAGAGAGGACAGATGGAGAGAGGCAGAGTATTACAGTGTAACATCTATGAGAGGCAGTGTATTACAGTGTAACATCTATGAGAGGCAGTGTATTACAGTGTAACATCTATGAGAGGCAGTGTATTACAGTGTAACATCTATGAGAGGCAGTGTATTACAGTGTAACATCTATGAGAGGCAGTGTATTACAGTGTAACATCTATGAGAGGCAGTGTATTACAGTGTAACATCTATGAGAGGCAGTGTATTACAGTGTAACATCTATGCCTTGCTGTGGATGCTTCTGCTACTGCAGCTTGACAGGACTGGAGTAATGTGTTGTTCAGGGTTATGGAGCACACACACATGTGCATGCATGCACACGAACACACACACCCACAGACAAGGTTCTCTCTCTCTCATAACATAGCATAACACTACATCATGTTCCATTGTTTTCTTTTTGTGTTGGAATAAAACATCACACAGTATTCCAAATCAAATCAAGTTGTATTTGTGACGAATACAACAGGTATAGACTTCACAGTGAAATGCTTACTTACGAGCCCTCTCCCAACAATGCAGAGTTGAAAGTAAGAAAATAAGGTAATAAAAATAGAAAATAGCAGCAGTGTATGTGGAGTGTTGTGTGTGTGTTGTCAATATGCATGTGTGAGTGGCGTGGTGGTCTTAGGCACTGATTCGCAGTGCTAGCGGTGCCACTAGAGATTCTGGGTTCATGTCCAGGCATCCGGCTGCCACATGGAGACCCATGGGGCGGCACACAATTGGCCCAAGGTCGTCCTGGTTAGGGGAGGGTTTGGCTAGCAGGGATGTCCTTGTCCCATCACGCACTAGTGACTCCTGTGGCGGGCCGGGCGCAGTGCACGGTCGCCAGGTGTACGGAGTTTCCCCTGAAGCATTGGTGCGGCTGGCTTCCGGGTTAAGTGGGCATTGTGTCATGAAGCAGTGCGGCTTGGTTGGGTTGTGTTTCGTAGGACGCACGGCTCTCGACCTTCGCCTCTCGCCAGTCCGTACAGAAGTTGCAGAAGTTGACACAAGTCTGTAACTACCAATTGGATATCACCAAAGTGGGGAGAAAAGGGGTAAAAAGTGTAACATCTACGCGCCTGTGTTTGTGTCTGTTCCTGTGTGAACGTGTGTTTGTAGCAGCACGGCCCAGGGTGAGCTGCGCTGCCGTGCCTCATTTAGCAGGGACACAAATGGAACAGCTCAGTCACACAGAGTCCCGGCAGAGTCCTCTATATGAGTATGGTAATGAGTCTGTATATGAACCTATATGATAAGGAATATGAGCTAACATGATAGGGTTGAGTGATTCACCAAAATGAACTGAGGTACGTCGCTCTGGATAAGAGCGTCTGCTAAATGACTTAAATGTAAATGTAAATGTACAGTATCTCTACCTGAAAGTACATCATATAAGTGACTGATAGCTGGTATACAGCAGTCATAAAAGTATTCCTTATTAACCTTGAAGACAGCATAGGCAGCAGCTCTATAGAGATGAGATGATGACTTGAATGAAATAATAAAGTCATCAAATAATGTTTTCATCAAATAAAACAAATGTCATATACACAACTGAAATATTTTTTCAGAATCGAACTGAAACCGAATCTACCTCAAATACCACTAATCGCTCAGCACTACTATGTGAGCGGGAATATGAACTCTGATGAGCCAAGTCACTTTCTGGACTGATCAAACATGGAGAGAAAAAAACAAGAAATCCAGAATAAACTTAATTTCCCAGAGAGAAGGGAAGGAAATAGAAACAACTGGTTGTGTTGCAGTGCAGACAGCAGGTAGACAACAACCACACAGCTTCTGCCAGCAGCCAATCACTGTTGTGGGGGTGTTAGTCTGTCTGTCTGTCTGCCTGTCTGTTTTCTGTTTGTGTTTGGGCTGGAGAGAGGCGTTTTCTTGCATCGAACCAAACCACTACAAAACCAGCCCTGCAGGCTGAAATAAAACAACAACAAACAGCTGTTGGTGGTGTGTGTGTGTGTGTGTGTGTGTGTGTGTGTGTGTGTGTGTGTGTGTGTGTGTGTGTGTGTGTGTGTGCGTGCGTGCGTGCGTGTGTGTGTGCGTGTGTGTGTGTTAACGAGCGCAGGGAGTGTGTGTGTGTGTGTGCGTGCGTGTGCGTGTGTGTGTTAACGAGCGCAGGGAGTGTGTGTGTGTGTGCGTGTGCGTGCGTGTGCGTGTGCGTGTGTGTGTGTGTGTGTGTATGTGTTAACGAGCGCAGGGAGTGTGTGTGTGTGTGTGTGCGTGCGTGCGTGTGTGTGTGTTAACGAGCGCAGGGTGTGTGTGTGTGTGTGTGTGTGTGTGAGGAAGTGAACGTGACAGATTTAACAGTCCACAGGGCAGCGACAGGCTGTTTCCTTTCTTATCCAGTCAGTGTTTCTGTTCAGCTCTGCCTGCATGGTTCTTTCAGCCTGCCTCTCTCTGGCTGCCTGTTTTTCTTAGTTACACACACTGCAGAATAGACACTACAAATGCACACAGCCCACCATGCACACTGTGAGCGAGCAGGTCTGGCTGAACACTCTACATTTTATTAATGTCACAGTGATTTAGTGAGCACAATACTGTACAGTGGAAAGCGCCATTGATTCACATTATTAGACATTTTATTGACTGCATAAAACTCTGGAATGGGCTGTCGCCTTTTTATTGGGGACCTACAAGGCAGGAATGGACACAAAACCATACATTGTGAAAATCTTCAGACAATGCAATTTTCGGTTCTCCAGTTCGAAGGACCGTATATTCACATCCAAGATCACACTGACACTAGTTCTCTTCCTGGTTCCACCTCTCTTATTCACCACCACTGTTATTCTCTCATATCTCTTTCTCTTACTCTCGTTCTCTCTCTTTATTTCTCTCTCTCATTCTCTCTCTTACACACACACACACACACACACACACACACACACACACACACACACACACACACACACACACACACACACACACACACACACACACACACACACACACACACACACACACACACACACACACACACACACACACACACACACACACACACACACACTCCCCCACCCCTAACCATTGTGTCTTCTGACTTCCCTAGGCTGGAACAAAAGAGTGAACTATGAGCCAGGCACAGGCAGCAAGCAGTTGTTTCCCAAGATGCATCTGGAGACGTGTGGAGGGCCTCTCTCCTCAGTGAGGACCATGGTGGAGCTACAGACCAGCCATATTGGGAAGGGCTGCGACCGGGAGACCTACTCTGAGAAGTCTCTGCAGAAACTCTGTGGTACGTACCTCATGGGATACATATTTATCTATAAATGGTCATAGGTAAGTAAATGTATTTCACTTGATTTACAATTAGAGATTTGTTGCATAACAGAACAGAGCCACTCCAGAAATCAACAGACTGAAGCCCCTAAATGACTAGTCCAATGCCAGTCAATAGTCTACAACACTCTTAATAAGAACACCAGTTAAACTCCCTAGACCCTTATCTGAATGCATAACTCCCTCTCCCCTCCCCTCTCCCACCCAGTTCCCTCTATATGCATGGTTCACCGCTAAAGAGCCTTTTCAAAGCCTCCCATAGTCATTAACTGATACCAAATAGAATACATTGTAATTGCTTTTTTAAAGCACAATCAATTTGAGATAATGTACAAAGACATCTGCAAACAGAATGTTGGGCTGTGCTTGGCTGCGGTGGCAGGGCTGCGGAGAGGAGAACTGAGGATGGAAGCCTCCACGCATCTATTTACTCCCAGAATCTAATCACTGCAAGTCAGAACCTTTACAAAGCCATGAATAGCAGGCGGGGAGAAACAGGACATTACAGACAGGCAGGAAAAAACATTAATTAATGCGCTGATGTCCTGTTATTAGTGGAAAACGAACAGATGCATGTTTCAATTGTCTATCTGGATGAACAGATATACCAGAGCGATGGGTCATATTGTATCATGTGGTTTATTTGGAGCGTTGCTGGGTTTTGGAGGTACTACTGTCACCATGTAATAGCTGTGTTATAAACATGTATAATAAGGCTTTACTAGGCCCCACACTGTTACAGTGGGAGTGAGGGCACACAAGTCAATGTTACTCGGGGTTTGTTAGCGTTGCAGAGGAGCACTGTGACCAGGCCAGAGTTATGTTTTTCAAGAAGATATGGAGTGGGCGTTGGAGAGAGAGAGAAAGAGAGAAAGAGAGAGAGAGAGAGAGAGAGAGAGAGAGAGAGAGAGAGAGAGAGAGAGAGAGAGAGAGAGAGAGAGAGAGAGAGAGAGAGAGAGAGAGAGAGAGAGAGAAAGAAAGATAAAAAGAAAGAGAGAGAAAGAGAAAGAGAGAGAGAGAGAGAGAGAGAGAGAGAGAGGATTCATTAATTTAATGTTCTGACGGATGGGTTTGTTTTCCTGTGAAAGGATCACATAACAACAGTCTCTTCTCCGCTGTAACTTCTCCGCTGTGTGGGGAATTATCACTCGTTATTAACACTGAAAACAACATGAATTACAGCCATCCCTTCTTTCTTTCCATTACCATGGTGTTCTGTTTGTTTCTTAGTGTCCATGGAGGTAGATTAAGCAGTATGTACTCTATGCATGGAGGTAGATAAATAAAGCAGTATGTACTCTATGCATGGAGGTAGATTAAGCAGTATGTACTCTATGCATGGAGGTAGATTAAGCAGTATGTACTCTATGCATGGAGGTAGATAAATAAAGCAGTATGTACTCTATGCGTGGAGGTAGATAAATAAAGCAGTATGTACTCTATCCATGGAGGTAGATTAAGCAGTATGTACTCTATGCATGGAGGTAGATTAAGCAGTATGTACTCTATGCATGGAGGTAGCTAAATAAAGCAGTATGTACTCTATGCATGTGTAACGACGTTCGTCTGTTGTAAGAAGAGAGTCAGACCGAAATGCAGCGTGTAGGTTACTCATGACTTTAATGAATGAAAACGGTACATGAAATAACTGATATAAGAAAACAACAAACTAAACGTGAAACTAATTACAGCCTATCTGGTGACTACAACACAGAGACAGGAACAAACACCCACAAAATACAAAGCGAACTCAGGCTACCTAAATACGGTTCCCAATCAGAGACAACGATAAGCACCTGACTCCAATTGAGAATCGCCTCAGGCAGCCAAGCCTATACAACACCCCTAATTAGCCGCGATCCCAAATACTACAAACCCCAATACGAAAAACAACATATAAACCCATGACACACCCTGGCCTACCCAAACATATAACAAAAACACAAAATACAATGACCAAGGCGTGACAGCATGGAGGTACATAAATAAAGCAGTTTGTACTCTATGCATGGAGGTAGATTAAGCAGTATGTACTCTATGCATGGAGGTAGATAAATAAAGCAGTATGTAATCTATGCATGGAGGTAGATTACGCAGTATGTACCCTATGCATGGAGGTAGATTACGCAGTATGTACCCTATGCATGGAGGTAGATTACGCAGTATGTACCCTATGCATGGAGGTAGATAAATAAAGCAGTATGTAATCTATGCATGGAGGTAGATAAATAAAGCAGTATGTAATCTATGCATGGAGGTAGATTACGCAGTATGTACCCTATGCATGGAGGTAGATTACGCAGTATGTACCCTATGCATGGAGGTAGATTACGCAGTATGTACCCTATGCATGGAGGTAGATAAATAAAGCAGTTTGTACTCTATGCATGGAGGTAGATAAATAAAGCAGTATGTACTCTATTCATAGAGGTAGCTAAATAAAGCAGTTTGTACTCTATGCATGGAGGTAGATTAAGCAGTATGTACTCTATGTATGGAGGTAGATTAAGCAGTATGTACTCTATGCATGGAGGTAGATTAAGCAGTATGTACTCTATGCATGGAGGTAGATAAATAAAGCAGTATGTAATCTATGCATGGAGGTAGATGAATAAAGCAGTATGTAATCTATGCATGGAGGTAGATAAATAAAGCAGTATGTACTCTATGCGTGGAGGTAGATTAAGCAGTATGTACTCTATGCATGGAGGTAGATTAAGCAGTATGTACTCTATGCATGGAGGTAGATAAATAAAGCAGTATGTACTCTATGCATGGAGGTAGATAAATAAAACAGTATGTAATCTATGCATGGAGGTAGATGAATAAAGCAGTATGTAATCTATGCATGGAGGTAGATAAATAAAGCAGTATGTACTCTATGCGTGGAGGTAGATTAAGCAGTATGTACTCTATGCATGGAGGTAGATTAAGCAGTATGTACTCTATGCATGGAGGTAGATAAATAAAGCAGTATGTACTCTATGCGTGGAGGTAGATTAAGCAGTATGTACTCTATGCATGGTGGTAGATTAAGCAGTATGTACTCTATGCATGGAGGTAGATAAATAAAGCAGTATGTACTCTATGCATGGAGGTAGATTAAGCAGTATGTACTCTATGCATGGAGGTAGATAAATAAAGCAGTATGTACTCTATGCATGGAGGTAGATAATTAAAACAGTATGTAATCTATGCATGGATGTAGATTAAGCAGTATGTACTCTATCCATGGAGGTAGATAAATAAAGCAGTATGTACTCTATGCATGGAGGTAGATAAATAAAGCAGTATGTACTCTATCCATGGAGGTAGATAAATAAAGCAGTATGTACTCTATGCATGGAGGTAGATAAATAAAGCAGTATGTAATCTATGCATGGAGGTAGATTAAGCAGTATGTACTCTATGCATGGAGGTAGATTAAGCAGTATGTAATCTATGCATGGAGGTAGATAAATAAAGCAGTATGTAATCTATGCATGGAGGTAGATAATTAAAACAGTATGTAATCTATGCATGGAGGTAGATTAAGCAGTATGTACTCTATCCATGGAGGTAGATAAATAAAGCAGTATGTACTCTATGCATGGAGGTAGATAAATAAAGCAGTATGTAATCTATGCATGGAGGTAGATGAATAAAGCAGTATGTAATCTATGCATGGAGGTAGATAAATAAAGCAGTATGTACTCTATGCATGGAGGTAGATGAATAAAGCAGTATGTAATCTATGCATGGAGGTAGATAAATAAAGCAGTATGTACTCTATGCATGGAGGTAGATAAATAAAGCAGTATGTACTCTATGCATGGAGGTAGATAAATAAAGCAGTATGTACTCTATGCATGGAGGTAGATAAATAAAGCAGTATGTAATCTATGCATGGAGGTAGATGAATAAAGCAGTATGTAATCTATGCATGGAGGTAGATAAATAAAGCAGTATGTAATCTATGCATGGAGGTAGATAAATAAAGCAGTATGTACTCTATGCATGGAGGTAGATAAATAAAGCAGTATGTAATCTATGCATATAGGTAGATAAATAAAGCAGTATGTAATCTATGCATAGAGGTAGATAAATAAAGCAGTTTGTACTCTATGCATGGAGGTAGATAAATAAAGCAGTTTGTACTCTATGCATGGAGGTAGATTAAGCAGTATGTACTCTATTCATAGAGGTAGATTAATAAAGCAGTTTGTACTCTATGCATGGAGGTAGATTAAGCAGTATGTACTCTATTCATAGAGGTAGATTAATAAAGCAGTTTGTACTCTATGCATGGAGGTAGATTAAGCAGTATGTACTCTATGCATGGAGGTAGATAAATAAAGCAGTATGTACTCTATGCATGGAGGTAGATGAATAAAGCAGTATGTAATCTATGCATGGAGGTAGATACATAAAGCAGTATGTAATCTATGCATGGAGGTAGATAATTAAAACAGTATGTAATCTATGCATGGAGGTAGATTAAGCAGTATGTACTCTATCCATGGAGGTAGATAAATAAAGCAGTATGTACTCTATGCATGGAGGTAGATAAATAAAGCAGTATGTAATCTATGCATGGAGGTAGATGAATAAAGCAGTATGTAATCTATGTATGGAGGTAGATAAATAAAGCAGTATGTACTCTATGCATGGAGGTAGATAAATAAAGCAGTATGTACTCTATGCATGGAGGTAGATAAATAAAGCAGTATGTAATCTATGCATGGAGGTAGATGAATAAAGCAGTATGTAATCTATGCATGGAGGTAGATAAATAAAGCAGTATGTACTCTATGCATGGAGGTAGATAAATAAAGCAGTATGTAATCTATGCATGGAGGTAGATGAATAAAGCAGTATGTAATCTATGCATGGAGGTAGATAAATAAAGCAGTATGTACTCTATGCATGGAGGTAGATGAATAAAGCAGTATGTAATCTATGCATGGAGGTAGATAAATAAAGCAGTATGTACTCTATGCATGGAGGTAGATAAATAAAGCAGTATGTACTCTATGCATGGAGGTAGATAAATAAAGCAGTATGTAATCTATGCATGGAGGTAGATAAATAAAGCAGTATGTAATCTATGCATGGAGGTAGATGAATAAAGCATTATGTAATCTATGCATGGAGGTAGATAAATAAAGCAGTATGTACTCTATGCATGGAGGTAGATAAATAAAGCAGTATGTAATCTATGCATGGAGGTAGATAAATAAAGCAGTATGTAATCTATGCATGGAGGTAGATAAATAAAGCAGTATGTACTCTATGCATGGAGGTAGATAAATAAAGCAGTATGTAATCTATGCATGGAGGTAGATGAATAAAGCAGTATGTACTCTATGCATGGAGGTAGATTAAGCAGTATGTACTCTATGCATGGAGGTAGATAAATAAAGCAGTATGTAATCTATGCATGGAGGTAGATGAATAAAGCAGTATGTAATCTATGCATGGAGGTAGATAAATAAAGCAGTATGTACTCTATGCGTGGAGGTAGATTAAGCAGTATGTACTCTATGCATGGAGGTAGATTAAGCAGTATGTACTCTATGCATGGAGGTAGATAAATAAAGCAGTATGTACTCTATGCATGGAGGTAGATAAATAAAACAGTATGTAATCTATGCATGGAGGTAGATGAATAAAGCAGTATGTAATCTATGCATGGAGGTAGATAAATAAAGCAGTATGTACTCTATGCGTGGAGGTAGATTAAGCAGTATGTACTCTATGCATGGGGGTAGATTAAGCAGTATGTACTCTATGCATGGAGGTAGATAAATAAAGCAGTATGTACTCTATGCGTGGAGGTAGATTAAGCAGTATGTACTCTATGCATGGAGGTAGATTAAGCAGTATGTACTCTATGCATGGAGGTAGATAAATAAAGCAGTATGTACTCTATGCATGGAGGTAGATAATTAAAACAGTATGTAATCTATGCATGGATGTAGATTAAGCAGTATGTACTCTATCCATGGAGGTAGATAAATAAAGCAGTATGTACTCTATGCATGGAGGTAGATAAATAAAGCAGTATGTACTCTATCCATGGAGGTAGATAAATAAAGCAGTATGTACTCTATGCATGGAGGTAGATAAATAAAGCAGTATGTAATCTATGCATGGAGGTAGATGAATAAAGCAGTATGTAATCTATGCATGGAGGTAGATTAAGCAGTATGTACTCTATGCATGGAGGTAGATAAATAAAGCAGTATGTAATCTATGCATAGAGGTAGATAAATAAAGCAGTTTGTACTCTATGCATGGAGGTAGATTAAGCAGTATGTACTCTATTCATAGAGGTAGATTAATAAAGCAGTTTGTACTCTATGCATGGAGGTAGATTAAGCAGTATGTACTCTATGCATGGAGGTAGATAAATAAAGCAGTATGTAATCTATGCATGGAGGTAGATAAATAAAGCAGTATGTAATCTATGCATGGAGGTAGATAATTAAAACAGTATGTAATCTATGCATGGAGGTAGATTAAGCAGTATGTACTCTATCCATGGAGGTAGATAAATAAAGCAGTATGTACTCTATGCATGGAGGTAGATAAATAAAGCAGTATGTAATCTATGCATGGAGGTAGATGAATAAAGCAGTATGTAATCTATGCATGGAGGTAGATAAATAAAGCAGTATGTACTCTATGCATGGAGGTAGATAAATAAAGCAGTATGTACTCTATGCATGGAGGTAGATAAATAAAGCAGTATGTAATCTATGCATGGAGGTAGATGAATAAAGCAGTATGTAATCTATGCATGGAGGTAGATAAATAAAGCAGTATGTACTCTATGCATGGAGGTAGATAAATAAAGCAGTATGTAATCTATGCATGGAGGTAGATGAATAAATCAGTATGTAATCTATGCATGGAGGTAGATAAATAAAGCAGTATGTACTCTATGCATGGAGGTAGATGAATAAAGCAGTATGTAATCTATGCATGGAGGTAGATAAATAAAGCAGTATGTACTCTATGCATGGAGGTAGATAAATAAAGCAGTATGTACTCTATGCATGGAGGTAGATAAATAAAGCAGTATGTACTCTATGCATGGAGGTAGATAAATAAAGCAGTATGTAATCTATGCATGGAGGTAGATAAATAAAGCAGTATGTAATCTATGCATGGAGGTAGATGAATAAAGCAGTATGTAATCTATGCATGGAGGTAGATAAATAAAGCAGTGTGTACTCTATGCATGGAGGTAGATAAATAAAGCAGTATGTAATCTATGCATGGAGGTAGATAAATAAAGCAGTATGTAATCTATGCATGGAGGTAGATAAATAAAGCAGTATGTACTCTATGCATGGAGGTAGATAAATAAAGCAGTATGTAATCTATGCATGGAGGTAGATGAATAAAGCAGTATGTAATCTATGCATGGAGGTAGATTAAGCAGTATGTAATCTATGCATGGAGGTAGATAAATAAAGCAGTATGTACTCTATGCATGGAGGTAGATTAAGCAGTATGTACTCTATGCATGGAGGTAGATTAAGCAGTATGTACTCTATGCATGGAGGTAGATAAATAAAGCAGTATGTACTCTATGCATGGAGGTAGATTAAGCAGTATGTACTCTATGCATGGAGGTAGATAAATAAAGCAGTATGTACTCTATGCATGGAGGTAGATTAAGCAGTATGTACTCTATGCATGGAGGTAGATTAAGCAGTGTGTACTCTATGCATGGAGGTAGATTAAGCAGTATGTACTCTATGCATGGAGGTAGATAAATAAAGCAGTATGTACTCTATGCATGGAGGTAGATTAAGCAGTATGTAATCTATGCATGGAGGTAGATAAATAAAGCAGTATGTACTCTATGCATGGAGGTAGATTAAGCAGTATGTAATCTATGCATGGAGGTAGATAAATAAAGCAGTATGTAATCTATGCATGGAGGTAGATAAATAAAGCAGTATGTACTCTATGCATGGAGGTAGATTAAGCAGTATGTACTCTATGCATGGAGGTAGATAAATAAAGCAGTATGTACTCTATGCATGGAGGTAGATTAAGCAGTATGTACTCTATGCATGGAGGTAGATTAAGCAGTATGTACTCTATGCATGGAGGTAGATAAATAAAGCAGTATGTACTCTATGCGTGGAGGTAGATAAATAAAGCAGTATGTAATCTATGCATGGAGGTAGATAAATAAAGCAGTATGTACTCTATGCATGGAGGTAGCTAAATAAAGCAGTATGTACTCTATGCATGGAGGTAGATAAATAAAGCAGTATGTACTCTATCCATGGAGGTAGATTAAGCAGTATGTACTCTATGCATGGAGGTAGATTAAGCAGTATGTACTCTATGCATGGAGGTAGCTAAATAAAGCAGTATGTACTCTATGCATGGAGGTAGATAAATAAAGCAGTATGTACTCTATCCATGGAGGTAGATTAAGCCGTATGTACTCTATGCATGGAGGTAGATAAATAAAGCAGTATGTACTCTATCCATGGAGGTAGATTAAGCAGTATGTACTCTATGCATGGAGGTAGATTAAGCAGTATGTACTCTATGCATGGAGGTAGCTAAATAAAGCAGTATGTACTCTATGCATGTGTAACGACGTTCGTCTGTTGTAAGAAGAGAGTCAGACCGAAATGCAGCGTGTAGGTTACTCATGACTTTAATGAATGAAAACGGTACATGAAATAACTGATATAAGAAAACAACAAACTAAACGTGAAACTAATTACAGCCTATCTGGTGACTACAACACAGAGACAGGAACAAACACCCACAAAATCCAAAGCGAACTCAGGCTACCTAAATACGGTTCCCAATCAGAGACAACGATAAGCACCTGACTCCAATTGAGAATCGCCTCAGGCAGCCAAGCCTATACAACACCCCTAATTAGCCGCGATCCCAAATACTACAAACCCCAATACGAAAAACAACATATAAACCCATGTCACACCCTGGCCTACCCAAACATATAACAAAAACACAAAATACAATGACCAAGGCGTGACAGCATGGAGGTACATAAATAAAGCAGTTTGTACTCTATGCATGGAGGTAGATTAAGCAGTATGTACTCTATGCATGGAGGTAGATAAATAAAGCAGTATGTAATCTATGCATGGAGGTAGATAAATAAAGCAGTATGTACTCTATGCATGGAGGTAGATAAATAAAGCAGTATGTAATCTATGCATGGAGGTAGATAAATAAAGCAGTATGTAATCTATGCATGGAGGTAGATAAATAAAGCAGTATGTAATCTATGCATGGAGGTAGATAAATAAAGCAGTATGTAATCTATGCATGGAGGTAGATAAATAAAGCAGTATGTAATCTATGCATGGAGGTAGATTACGCAGTATGTACTCTATGCATGGAGGTAGATTACGCAGTATGTACCCTATGCATGGAGGTAGATTACACAGTATGTACCCTATGCATGGAGGTAGATTACGCAGTATGTACCCTATGCATGGAGGTAGATAAATAAAGCAGTATGTACTCTATTCATAGAGGTAGCTAAATAAAGCAGTTTGTACTCTATGCATGGAGGTAGATTAAGCAGTATGTACTCTATGTATGGAGGTAGATTAAGCAGTATGTACTCTATGCATGGAGGTAGATTAAGCAGTATGTACTCTATGCATGGAGGTAGATAAATAAAGCAGTATGTAATCTATGCATGGAGGTAGATTAAGCAGTATGTAATCTATGCATGGAGGTAGATAAATAAAGCAGTATGTACTCTATGCATGGAGGTAGATAAATAAAGCAGTATGTACTCTATGTATGGAGGTAGATTAAGCAGTATGTACTCTATGCATGGAGGTAGATAAATAAAGCAGTATGTAATCTATGCATGGAGGTAGATAAATAAAGCAGTATGTAATCTATGCATGGAGGTAGATAAATAACGCAGTATGTAATCTATGCATGGAGGTAGATAAATAAAGCAGTATGTACTCTATGCGTGGAGGTAGATTAAGCAGTATGTACTCTATGCATGGAGGTAGATTAAGCAGTATGTACTCTATGCATGGAGGTAGATAAATAAAGCAGTATGTACTCTATGCGTGGAGGTAGATTAAGCAGTATGTACTCTATGCATGGAGGTAGATTAAGCAGTATGTACTCTATGCATGGAGGTAGATAAATAAAGCAGTATGTAATCTATGCATGGAGTTAGATAAATAAAGCAGTATGTACTCTATGCGTGGAGGTAGATTAAGCAGTATGTACTCTATGCATGGAGGTAGATTAAGCAGTATGTACTCTATGCATGGAGGTAGATAAATAAAGCAGTATGTACTCTATGCATGGAGGTAGATAAATAAAGCAGTATGTACTCTATGCATGGAGGTAGATAAATAAAGCAGTATGTAATCTATGCATGGAGGTAGATTAAGCAGTATGTACTCTATGCATGGAGGTAGATTAAGCAGTATGTACTCTATGCATGGAGGTAGATAAATAAAGCAGTATGTAATCTATGCATGGAGGTAGATAATTAAAACAGTATGTAATCTATGCATGGAGGTAGATTAAGCAGTATGTACTCTATGCATGGAGGTAGATAAATAAAGCAGTATGTACTCTATGCATGGAGGTAGATAAATAAAGCAGTATGTAATCTATGCATGGAGGTAGATAAATAAAGCAGTATGTAATCTATGCATGGAGGTAGATAAATAAAGCAGTATGTACTCTATGCATGGAGGTAGATTAAGCAGTATGTAATCTATGCATGGAGGTAGATAATTAAAACAGTATGTAATCTATGCATGGAGGTAGATTAAGCAGTATGTACTCTATGCATGGAGGTAGATAATTAAAACAGTATGTAATCTATGCATGGAGGTAGATTAAGCAGTATGTACTCTATGCATGGAGGTAGATAAATAAAGCAGTATGTACTCTATGCATGGAGGTAGATTAAGCAGTATGTAATCTATGCATGGAGGTAGATAATTAAAACAGTATGTAATCTATGCATGGAGGTAGATTAAGCAGTATGTACTCTATGCATGGAGGTAGATAAATAAAGCAGTATGTACTCTATGCATGGAGGTAGATAAATAAAGCAGTATGTAATCTATGCATGGAGGTAGATAAATAAAGCAGTATGTAATCTATGCATGGAGGTAGATAAATAAAGCAGTATGTACTCTATGCATGGAGGTAGATAAATAAAGCAGTATGTACTCTATGCATGGAGGTAGATAAATAAAGCAGTATGTACTCTATGCATGGAGGTAGATAAATAAAGCAGTATGTAATCTATGCATGGAGGTAGATAAATAAAGCAGTATGTACTCTATGCATGGAGGTAGATAAATAAAGCAGTATGTAATCTATGCATGGAGGTAGATAAATAAAGCAGTATGTAATCTATGCATGGAGGTAGATAAATAAAGCAGTATGTAATCTATGCATGGAGGTAGATTAAGCAGTATGTACTCTATGCATGGAGGTAGATAAATAAAGCAGTATGTACTCTATGCATGGAGGTAGATTAAGCAGTATGTACTCTATGCATGGAGGTAGATAAATAAAGCAGTATGTACTCTATGCATGGAGGTAGATTAAGCAGTATGTACTCTATGCATGGAGGTAGATTAAGCAGTGTGTACTCTATGCATGGAGGTAGATTAAGCAGTATGTACTCTATGCATGGAGATAGATAAATAAAGCAGTATGTACTCTATGCATGGAGGTAGATTAAGCAGTATGTAATCTATGCATGGAGGTAGATAAATAAAGCAGTATGTACTCTATGCATGGAGGTAGATTAAGCAGTATGTAATCTATGCATGGAGGTAGATAAATAAAGCAGTATGTACTCTATGCATGGAGGTAGATTAAGCAGTATGTACTCTATGCATGGAGGTAGATAAATAAAGCAGTATGTAATCTATGCATGGAGGTAGATTAAGCAGTATGTACTATATGCATGGAGGTAGATTAAGCAGTATGTAATCTATGCATGGAGGTAGATAAATAAAGCAGTATGTAATCTATGCATGGAGGTAGATAAATAAAGCAGTATGTACTCTATGCATGGAGGTAGATTAAGCAGTATGTACTATATGCATGGAGGTAGATAAATAAAGCAGTATGTACTCTATGCATGGAGGTAGATAAATAAAACAGTATGTACTCTATGCATAGCCATGGCTTCTGATGACTCTCGTCCACTCCTACCTTTGAAAGTCTGTTTCATTTGTCACAAATCAATATTTACATCCACTATCAATCTCTGAACATCGTTTACACATTAAGCCTGGACCTCTGGCTTATTCATAAATGATCATAGCCAAGGTCAGTCTGCACCATCTCTATATCTGTGTTGATTGGTATTTACAGTCCTGTGTTGTTGTGCTTCCTTATCTGTTCCCACGGCAACAATTACCCAGGGGCCTCGTCGGGCAGCACAGACCTTCTCCCTGCTCCCAGCATCTCCACCAATTGGACTGCTTCCCTTGTGACAGACAGTGGGCGGGACAGCGACCTCATCTTCCGGTTTGACGGGCGGCAAGCAGCAAAGATTCCTGACCAGATGGTACCACAGAACCTGACGGATCAGTTCACAATCGCCACGTGGATGAAGCATGGCCCCACTCCTGGACTGAGGGCGGAGAAAGAGACCCTGCTCTGCAACTCTGATAAGACAGGTGAGAAGAGGGGAAGGAAGGTAGGAGGGAAGAGAGTGGTGTGGCTGGGAGAGAAGTAAAGTGGGAAGGGCTGTGTGTAGAGGGGCAGGAACATTGAATGGGTGTGGTCTACTGACAAGAATGGGTTTATCTTCACTTAAGAGAAGGGGTCTTAATTCAAAGGTTGTGGTAATTTTAGGGAAGGTGTGTTACATGTACGCCCTCTTCTCTTTCTTCATCCCCTCTCCAGAGATGAACAGACACCACTACTCCCTTTACGTCCATAACTGTCGTCTGGTCTTCCTGCTCCGAAGAGACTTCACCCAGGTGGACACCTTCAGACCTGCAGAGTTCCACTGGAAACTGGAGCAGGTAGGCTACACAGTAGGCTTTGTGTACCTCAGTGATATTCATTTGTAATGTACTGTACCACTAAAGAGGGACAGCTTGTCCTTACGAGTGTGCTGTCTATGAAACATGATGTGATGTTCAGATGGCCTGGACCAACAACTCCATCTAGAGGCTCTTGTTCAACACCTAAAGTCCTTCATCCCAGAACCTCTCTAAAAGCCTCGATGCACAGAGCAGTTGAGACTGTTTTAGACCTAGACATATGAAGACCATCTCTATTGAAAATATGTCCTTCGCCGTTATGTCCTTCGGCGCGTGTGTGTGTGTGTGTGTGTGTGTGTGTGTGTGTGTGTGTGTGTGTGTGTGTGTGTGTGTGTGTGTGTGTGTGTGTGTGTGTGTGTGTGTGTGTGTGTGTGTGTGTGTGTGTGTGTGTTTCCTCTGGGGATGAAGGTGGGCTGGCAGTGAGGATACAGTGACTTGCAAAATGATTCACCACCTTGGAATGTTTCCTATTTTGTTGCCTTACAACCTGGAATAAACATTGATTTTTTTGGGGGGGGCTTGTATATCATTTCATTTACACAACATGCATAACACTTTTAAGATACAAAATATTTTTTCTCGTGAAACAAACAAGAAATAAGACCAAAAAAAAAACAGAAAACTTGAGCGTGCATAACTATTCACCCCACCAAAGTCAATACTTTGTACAGTCACCTTTTGCAGCAATTACAGCTGCAAATCTCTTGGGGTATGTCTCTATAAGCTTGGCACATCTAGTCACTGGAATTGTTGCCCATTCTTCAAGGCAAACTGCTCCAGCTCCTTCAAGTTGGATGGGTTCCGCTGGTGTACAGCAAACTTTAAGTCATAGCACAGATTCTCAATTGGATTGAAGTCTGAATTTTGACTAGGCCATTCCAAGACATTTAAATGTTTCCTCTTAAACCACTTGAGTGTTGCTTTAGCAGTATGCTTAGTATGCTTTAGTCATTGTCCTGCTGGAAGGTGAACCTCCATCCCAGTCTCAAATCTCTCGAAGACTGAAACAGGTTTCCTTCAAGAATTTCCCAGTATTTAGCACCATCCATCATTCCTTTAATTCTGACCAGTTTCCCAGTCCCTGCCGATGAAAAACATCCCCAAAGCATGATGCTGCCACCACCATGCTTCACTGTGGAGATCAAGTCAAATCAAATCGAAGTTTATTTGTCATGTGCGCCGAATACAAACCTTACAATGAAATGCTTACTTAGAGGCTCTAACCAACAGTGCAATTTGTAAAAAATAAAAATAAAAAGTGTTAGGGAACAATAGGTAAGTAAAGAAGTAAAAACAACAGTAAAAGGACAGTTAAAAATAACAGTAGCGGGGCTAAATACAGTAGAGAGTCTATATACAGTAGAGAGGCTATATACAGTAGAGAGGCTATATACAGTAGTGAGGCTATATACAGTAGAGAGTCTATATACAGTAGAGAGGCTATATACAGTAGAGTCTATATACAGTAGTGAGGCTATATACAGTAGAGTCTATATACAGTAGTGAGGCTATATACAGTAGAGAGTCTATATACAGTAAAGTCTATATACAGTAGTGAGGGTATATACAGTAGAGAGTCTATATACAGTAGAGTCTATATACAGTAGTGAGGCTATATACAGTAGAGTCTATATACAGTAGAGAGGCTATATACAGTAGAGAGTCTATATACAGTAGAGAGGCTATATACAGTAGTGAGGCTATATACAGTAGAGAGTCTATATACAGTAGTGAGGCTCTATACAGTAGAGAGTCTATATACAGTAGTGAGGCTATATACAGTAGAGAGTCTATATACAGTAGAGTCTATATACAGTAGTGAGGCTATATACAGTAGAGAGTCTATATACAGTAGAGTCTATATACAGTAGTGAGGCTATATACAGTAGAGTCTATATACAATAGAGAGGCTATATACAGTAGGGAGTCTATATACAGTAGAGAGGCTATATACAGTAGTGAGGCTATATACAGTAGAGAGTCTATATACAGTAGTGAGGCTATATACAGTAGTGAGGCTCTATACAGTAGAGAGTCTATATACAGTAGTGAGGCTCTATACAGTAGAGAGTCTATATACAGTAGTGAGGCTATATACAGTAGAGAGTCTATATACAGTAGATAGGCTATATACAGTAGAGGGTATATATACAGTAGTGAGGCTATATACAGTAGAGAGTCTATATACAGTAGAGAGTATATATACAGTAGTGAGGCTATATACAGTAGAGAGGCCCTATACAGTAGTGAGGCTATATACAGTAGAGAGACTATATACAGTAGTGAGGCTATATACAGTAGAGATACTATATACAGTAGTGAGGCTATATACAGTAGAGAGGCTATATACAGTAGTGAGGCTCTATACAGTAGTCAGGCTATATACAGTAGAGAGTCTATATACAGTAGTGAGGCTCTATACAGTAGTGAGGCTTTATACAGTAGAGAGTCTATATACAGTAGTGAGGCTATATACAGTAGTGAGGCTCTATACAGTAGTGAGGCTTTATACAGTAGAGAGTCTATATACAGTAGTGAGGCTATATACAGTAGTGAGGCTCTATACAGTAGTAAGGCTATATACAGTAGTGAGGCTCTATACAGTAGTGAGGCTATATACAGTAGAGAGGCTATATACAGTAGCGAGGCTATATACAGTAGCGAGACTATATACAGTAGAGAGGCTATATACTGTAGCGAGGCTATATACAATGGCGAGGCTATATACAGTAGCCGGGCTATATACAGTAGCGGGGCTATATTCAGTAGCGAGGCTATATACAGTACAGAGGCTATAACAGTAGCGAGGCTATAATTGTAGCGAGGCTATAAAAGTAACGAGGCTATAAAAGTAGCGAGGCTATAACAGTAGCGAGGCTATATACAGTAGCGAGACTATAACAGTAGCGAGGCTATAACAGTACCGAGGCTATATACAGTAGCGAGGCTATAAAAGTAGCGAGGCTATATACAGTAGCGAGGCTATAACAGTAGCGAGGCTATATACAGTAGCGAGACTATAACAGTAGCGAGGCTATAACAGTAGCGAGGCTATATACAGTAGCGAGGCTATATACAGTAGCGAGGATATAACAATTACGAGGCTATATACAGTAGCGAGGCTATAACATTAGCGAGGCTATAACAGTAGCGAGGCTATATACAGTTGCGAGGCTATAACAGTAGCGAGGCTATATACAGGCACTGGTTAGTCGGGCTGATTGAGATAGTATGTACACGTAGATATGGTTAAAGTGACTATGCATATACAGTATGATAAACAGAGAGTAGCAGTAGTGTAAAAGAGGGGTTAGGGTGGTGATGGGTGGTGGGACACAATGCAGATAGCCCGGTTAGCCAATGTGCGGGGGTACTGGTTGGTAGGGCTAATTGAGATAGTATGTACATGAATGTATTGTTACAGTGACTATGCATATATCATAAACAGAGAGTAGCAGTAGTGTAAAAGAGGGGTTGGGGGTGATGGGTGGTGGGACTCAATGCAGATAGCCCTGTTAGCCAAAGTGCGGGGGCACTGGTTGGTCAGGCTAATTGAGATAGTAGGTACATGAATGTATTGTTAAAGTGACTATGCATATATAATAAACAGAGAGTAGCAGCAGCGTAAAAGGGGGGTTTGGGGGGGGCACACAATGCAAATAGTCCGGATAGCCATTTGATTACCTGTTCAGGAGTCTTATGGCTTGGGGGTAAAAACTGTTGAGAAGCCTTTTTGTCCTAAACTTGGCACTCTGGTACCACTTGCCATGTGGTATTAGAGTGAATAGTCTATGACTGGGGTGGCTGGGGTCTTTGACAATGTTTAGGGCCTTCTTCTGACACTGCCTGGTGTAGAAGTCCTGGATGGCAGGCAGCTTAGTCCCAGTGGTGTTCTGGGCCGTACGCACTACCCTCTGTAGTGCCTTGCGGTCGGAGGCCGAGCAGAAGCCGTACGAGGCAGTGATGCAACCAGTCAAGATGCTCTCGATGTTGCAGCTGTTGAACCTTTTGAGGATCTGTGGACTCATACCAAATCTTTTTATTTTCCTGAGGGGATTAGGCTTTGTCATGCCCTCTTCATGACTGTCTTGGTGTGTTTGGACCATTCTAGTTTGTTGTTGAGGTGGACACCAAGGAACTTGAAGCTCTCAACCTGCTCCACTACAGCCCCATCGATGAGAATGGGGTCATGCTCGGTCCTCCTTTTCCTGTATTTCACAATCATCTCTTTCATCTTGGTTACGTTGAGGGATAGGTTGTAAATTCTGGCACCACCCGGCCAGGTTTTTGACCTCCTCCCTATAGGCTGTCTCGTTTTGTCGGTGATCAGGCCTACCATTGTTGTTTCGTCTACAAACTTAATGATGGTGTTGGAGTCGTGCCTGGCAATGCAGTCGTGGATGAACAGGGAGTATAGGAAGGGACTGAGCATGCACCCCTGAGGAGCTCCAGTGTTGAGGATCAGAGTGACAGATGTGTTGCTGCCTACCCTCACTTGGGCACAAGGACTATGGTGGTCTGCTTGAATATGTTGATATTACAGACTCAATCAGAAACATGTTGAAAATGTCAGTGAAGACACCTGCCAGTTGGCAGCCCATGCCCAGAGCACACGTCCTGGTAATCCATCTGGCCCCGCAGCCTTATGAATGTTGACCTGTTTAAAGGTCTTACTCACGTCAGCTACGGAGGATGGTGTTCTCGGGGATGATGAGAGGTGTTGGGTTTGCGCCAGACATAGCATTTTATTTGATGCCCAAATAGCTTCATTTTAGTCTCATCTGACCAGAGTGCCTTCATACATATGTATGGGGAGTTTCCCACATGCCATTTGGCAAACACCAAATGGGTTTGCTTATTTTTTTCTTTAAGCAATGGCTTTTTCCTGGCCACTCTCTTATAAAGCCCAGCTCTGTGAAGTGTACGGCTTGAAGTGGTCCTATGGACATATACTCCAATCTCCGCTGTGGAGCTTTGCAGCTCCTTCAGGGTAATCTTTGGTCTCTTTGTTGCCTCTCTGATTAATGCCCTCCTTGCCTGGTCCCTGAGTTTTGGTGGGCGACCCTCTTGGCAGGTTTGTTGTGCCGTATTCTTTCCATTTTTTAATCATTGATTTAATGGTGCTCTGTGGGATATTCAAAGTTTTGGATATTTTTTTATAACCCAACCCTGATCTGTACTTCTCCACAACTTTGTCCCTGACCTGTTTGGAGAGCTCCTTGGTTTTCATGGTGCCGCTTGCTTGGTGGTGCCCCTTGCTTAGTGGTGTTGGAGACTCTGGGGCCTTTCAGAACAGGTGTATATATACTGACATCATGTGACAGATCATGTAACACTTAGATTGCACACAGGAGGACATTATTGAACTAATTATGTGACTTTTGAAGGTAATTGGTTGCACCAGGTCTTATTTAGGGGCTTCATAGCGAAGGGGTGAATACATATGCACCACCACTTTTCCTTGGTAATTCTTTGAAACAAGTCATCTTTTAAATTTCACTTCACCAATTTAGACTATTTTGTGTATCTCCATTACATGAAATCCAAATAAAAATCCATTTAAATTACAGGTTGTAATGCAAAAAAATAAGAAAAACGCCAAGGGGGGATGAATACTTTTGCAAAGCACTGTATGTTTGTCTGTAGCTACATTGACTCTTGGCCAAACCTAGCGGGCTGACATATGTGTTTATGTACAGTGTGTGGGTGGGTGACAGCAGCAGCTCCCTCTCGCCTGAGGATGTGTCTGTCTCAAGGTTGGCCTGGTCACGCTTATTGTCAGTCTCCAGACCCTGAACGCAGCTCTCTGATTGGACAAAAGAGACGAGCAGCTGAAGCCGGGCAGTGAGAGGCAGAGTACTGGGGCTGCTGGGTAATTTGAGGACAGATCGCTGGCTGTGATTTGAGGAAGGACTGGGGGTCAGAGCGTGACCTTGTGACCGGGGTTGACCATTTGTGAGTCACCATCTGGAGAAGTTCTGTAACATTTCAGAACAAGACATGGCAGCCTGTCTCTCCACAGTCCTTGCTTTCTCCTCATCTCTCTATCTCTAAAATGACACAATACATGATTTAGAAGAAAAGAAACGCACACCTATTAAGACGAGGTGCTGACTAGCGGAGTAGAAAACTTGAAAATGAAAGAGAGCCGCACACTCTAGGAGCTCAGATGCAAAAATGTAATTACCAACGTTTCGACAGCCAAGCTGTCTTCATCAGGGTATAATCACAAACACTGCGGGATGACTTGTTTATGTAGTGTCAAAAGACACAGGTGTCTGTAATCATGGCCAAGAGTGGCCTAATATCATTGGTTATCATTGGTAATTATCAAATATTAAAATGTCCTAAAAGAACAGCATACAAACAACAAGTGCATAGCATACGATCATAGATTAATTTGACTACACAAGCTTTCAAACAATTACAATGGCAAATTACAAAGCCACAATTGGTGGCTGACTAAATACTTTCTTCCCCCCACTGTATGTTGATGTTGGGGTGGTACTGGAGATGATGAACATGAAGTTCATAAATTGTGAAGTTCCCTTTTAACTTGGACAACTTGGACACCACTGGACATGCTGTGTATAGCACAGATCATACAACGAGTGTACAAAAAATTAAGAACACCGTTCCATTGACTGACCAGGTCAATCCAGGTGAAAGCTTTTATCCCTTATTGATGTCACTTGTTAAATTCACTACAATCAGTGTAGATTATGGATTTTTAAACTGAGACAATACCGACATGGATTGTGTATGTGTGCCATTCAGAGGGTGAATGGGCAAGACAAAATATTGAATTGCCTTTGAACAGGGTATGGTAGTAGGTGCCAGGTGCACCAGTTTGAGTGTGTCAAGAACTGCAACGCTCCTGGGGTTTTTATACTCACCAGTTTCCCGTTTGTATCAAGAATGGTCCAGCACCAAAAGGACATCCGGCTAACTTGACACAACCGTAGGAAGTATTGGAGTCCATATGGGCCAGCACCCCTGTGGACACCTTGTTGACTCCACGCCCTGACCAATTCAGGCTGTTCTGAGGGCAAAAGGTGGAGGTGTAACTCAATATCAGGAAGGTGTTTCTAATGTTCGGTGTAGACATCCATGAATGTAGATTGTAATTCCTGTTGAAAGGTCTAGGAAACATCCAACAGTTTGTGACTGAATGTAGCTTGTCATCTGGCGGTTTAAGACGAGGAAATAAAATAAAATATGCATGACTGAAAGTGAGAAAGAAAAACCAGACAGAGAAAGACAACCTCTGATCATTTGGATATAAACGGTGTCTCAGCTGTGTGTGGAAATTGAACGTCTAAGTGACATCATTTCCTGGGGGCGATTCCATGAAAACGGAGTAGGCTTTTAAATGAAAGCAATCTGAAAAACACACAGGGGATGATTCAGTCACTTTTACATCACTGGAGCGTTGGAATAGAACAAGATAGTCAGAAGTGGTGTGTTTTAAATGCAGTCATGGGAGACTGTTAACTAGTTAACATTACCTGTTTACACTACCTGTTAAGACAACTTGTTAACACTGCCTGTTAAGCCTGTCTGTTAAGACTACCTGTTTACACTACCTGTTAAGACAACTTGTTAACACTGCCTGTTAAGACTGCCTGTTAAGACAACCTGTTAACACTACCTGTTAAGACTGCCTGTTAAGACTACCTGTTAAGACGACCTGTTAAGACAACTTGTTAACACTGCCTGTTAAGACTACCTGTTAACACTACCTGTTAAGACTGCCTGTTAAGACGACCTGTTAAAACGACCTGTTAAGACAACTTGTTAACACTGCCTGTTAAGACTGTCTGTTAAGAATGCCTGTTAAGACTACCTGTTAACACTACCTGTTAAGACAACTTGTTAACACTGCCTGTTAACACTGCCTGTTAACACTGCCTGGTAAGACTGTCTGTTAAGACTACCTGTTTACACTACCTGTTAAGACAACTTGTTAACACTGCCTGTTAACACTGCCTGTTAAGACTGTCTGTTAAGACTACCTGTTTACACTACCTGTTAAGACAACTTGTTAACACTGCCTGTTAAGACTGTCTGTTAAGACTGCCTGTTAAGACTACCTGTTAACACTACCTGTTAAGACAACTTGTTAACACTGCCTGTTAACACTGCCTGTTAAGACTGCCTGTTAAGACTACCTGTTAACACTACCTGTTAAGACAACTTGTTAACACTGCCTGTTAACACTGCCTGTTAAGACTGCCTGTTAAGACTGCCTGTTAACACTACCTGTTAAGACAACTTGTTAACACTGCCTGTTAACACTGCCTGTTAAGACTGCCTGTTAAGACTACCTGTTAACACTACCTGTTAAGACAACTTGTTAACACTGCCTGTTAACACTGCCTGTTAAGACTGCCTGTTAAGACTGTCTGTTAAGACTACCTGTTTACACTACCTGTTAAGACAACTTGTTAACACTGCCTGTTAAGACTGTCTGTTAAGACTACCTGTTTACACTACCTGTTAAGACAACTTGTTAACACTGCCTGTTAACACTGCCTGTTAAGACTGTCTGTTAAGACTACCCGTTAAGACTACCCATTAAGACTACCCGTTAAGAATACCTGTTAAGACTACCTGTTAAGACTACCTGTTAAGACTACCCATTAAGACTACCCAGTAAGACTACCTGTTTACACTACCTGTTAAGACAACTTGTTAACACTGCCTGTTAACACTGCCTGTTAAGACTGCCTGTTAAGACTACCTGTTAACACTACCTGTTAAGACAACTTGTTAACACTGCCTGTTAACACTGCCTGTTAAGACTGTCTGTTAAGACTACCTGTTTACACTACCTGTTAAGACAACTTGTTAACACTGCCCGTTAAGACTGTCTGTTAAGACTACCTGTTTACACTACCTGTTAAGACAACTTGTTAACACTGCCTGTTAAGACTGTCTGTTAAGACTACCTGTTTACACTACCTGTTAAGACAACTTGTTAACACTGCCTGTTAACACTGCCTGTTAAGACTGCCTGTTAAGACTGCCTGTTAGCACTACCTGTTAAGACAACTTGTTAACACTGCCTGTTAACACTACCTGTTAAGACAACTTGTTAACACTGACTGTTAAGGCCACTCGTTAAGACTACCAGTTAAGACCACTCGTTAAGACTACCTGTTAAGACTGCCTGTTAAGACTACCTGTTAAGACTACCTGTTAAGACTACCCGTTAAGACTACCCAGTAAGACTACCTGTTTACACTACCTGTTAAGACAACTTGTTAACACTGCCTGTTAACACTGCCTGTTAAGACTGCCTGTTAAGACTACCTGTTAACACTACCTGTTAAGACAACTTGTTAACACTGCCTGTTAACACTGCCTGTTAAGACTGTCTGTTAAGACTACCTGTTTACACTACCTGTTAAGACAACTTGTTAACACTGCCCGTTAAGACTGTCTGTTAAGACTACCTGTTTACACTACCTGTTAAGACAACTTGTTAACACTGCCTGTTAAGACTGTCTGTTAAGACTACCTGTTTACACTACCTGTTAAGACAACTTGTTAACACTGCCTGTTAACACTGCCTGTTAAGACTGCCTGTTAAGACTGCCTGTTAGCACTACCTGTTAAGACAACTTGTTAACACTGCCTGTTAACACTACCTGTTAAGACAACTTGTTAACACTGACTGTTAAGGCCACTCGTTAAGACTACCAGTTAAGACCACTCGTTAAGACTACCTGTTAAGACTGCCTGTTAAGACTACCTGTTAAGACTGCCTGTTAAGACTACCTGTTAAGACTACCTGTTAAAATTACTTGTTAAGACAACCCGTTAAGACTACCCGTTAAGACTACCTGTTAACACGACCTGTTACTGATTCAGAGGGGTTGGGTTAAATGCGGAATACACATTTCAGTTGATTGCATTCAGTTGTACAACTGATTAGGTATCCCCCGTTCCCTGTTAGCATGTTCTTCTCTTCATTGAAATTAAGGAAGAGGATATAACCCATGTATGTGGGGCATTGAGTGTTCAATCTATACCCATATAGTTCTAAAGGAGAGGAACGGATGAAGATGATGATGAAGATGAGAATGATAAGAACATAAATGTGAAAACACACACACACACGACCACTCTGGACCAGTATATGCTATCTGTAGTGACTCAGTAGTGCAGTCAGTAAGTGTGTGAAGGGAAGCAGAGGGTCATAATAGAGCTGCTATATCTGGAAGACAGAGAGAGAGAGGGGAGTGAGAGACAGAGAGAGAGGGGAGAGAGAGAGACAGAGAGAGAGAGAGAGGGAGAGAGAGAGACAGAGAGAGAGAGAGGGGAGAGTGAGAGACAGAGAGAGAGGGGAGTGTGAGTGAGGCAGAGAGAGAGTGAGGCAGAGAGAGAGGGGAGAGTGAGACAGAGAGAGAGGTGAGAGTGAGAGAGGGGAGAGTGAGACTGAGAGAGGGGGAGAGTGAGCCATAGAGAGTGAGACACAGAGATAGAGGGGAGAGTGAGAAAGAGAGAGAGGGGGGAGAGTGAGACAGAAAGAGACAGAGAGAGTGAGGGGAGAGTGAGACATAGAGAGTGAGACAGAGAGAGAGAGAGAGACATAGAGTGAAACAGAGAGAGAGAGGGGAGAGTGAGACAGAGAGTGAGACAGCGAGAAAGAGAGAGGGGAGAGTGAGACAGAGAGAGAGGGGACAGTGAGACATAGAGAGTGAGAAAGAGAGAGAGAGGGGAGAGTGAGACAGGGAGAGAGAGAGCGAGGGGAGGGGGCAGGTTGTGTGTGTGCGTGTGTGTGTGCGTGGTAGAAGTGCTGTAGTAGAAGTGTGCCTCTTCCATTGTACACACCCTCTCTCCTCTCCTCTCTCTCTCCTCTCTCCCTCTCCTTTCTTCCTCGCTCCTCTCTCCCTCGCTCTTCTCTCCTCTCTCCCTCTCGTTTCTTCTCCTCTCTCTCTCTCTCTCTCTCTCTCTCTCTCTCTCTCTCTCTCTCTCTCTCTCTCTCTCTCTCTCTCTCTCTCTCTCTCTCTCTCTCTCTCTCTCTCTCTCTCTCTCTCTCTCTCTCTCTCTCTCTCTCTCTCTCTCTCTCTCTCTCTCTCCTCTCTCTCCTCTCTCTCTCTCTCTCTCTCTCTCTCTCTCTCTCTCTCTCTCTCTCTCTCTCTCTCTCTCTCTCTCTCTCTCTCTCTCTCTCTCTCTCTCTCCTCTCTCTCTGTCCTCTTAAGCCCCTGTACTGACAGAGGATCTGAGAGGTCTTTCGCCCTAATGTCCCTGCCCTACTCTTTTTGTTTCAGATGTAGCTTTTCAAAAGAATCCTCTCCTCTGGCTTTAGTGTTTGTGTCTGTTTGTGTTCCGGTGCACTTTCTGTATACTGTCTTTATGTGTGTGTGCTTGGCCCAGTATGGGAACACACACGCACACCTACAGAACCAGTCAAACGTTTCGACACTACTCAATCAAGGGTTTTTCTTGATTTGTACTATTTTCTACATTGTAGAATAATAGTGAAGACATCAAAACTATGTGGAATAACATGTGGAATCATGTAGTAACCAAAAAAGTGTGAAACAAATCAAAATATATTTGATATTTTACATTCTTCAAAGTAGCCACCCTTTACCTTGATGACAGCTTTTGCACACTCTTGGCATTCTCTCAACCAGCTTCACATGGAATGCTTTTCCAACCGTCTTGAAAGAGTTCCCGCAAGTACTGAGCACTTGTTGAGTTATTTTCCTTCACTCGGTCCATCTCATCCCAAATCATCTCAATTGGGTTGAGGTCAGGTGATTGTGGAGGACAGGTCTCCATTACTTTCCTTGACTGGTACTTTGTGTTTTCTTTGAGAAATAAAAAGTAATAGTGATTGGGAGAGAGGTAAAGAAGGAGGCAGAGATGCAGAGAGGCAGAGAGGGAGGCAGAGAGAGAGAGGGAGGCAGAGATGAAGAGAGGAAGGGGGGCAGAGAGGCAGAGAGGGAGGCAGAGAGGGAGGCAGAGAGGTAGAGAGGCAGAGAGGGAGGTAGAGATGTAGAGAGGAAGAAAGGGAGGCAGAGATGCAGAGAGGGAGGGATGCAGAGATGCAGAGAGGGAGGGAGGCAGAGGGGGAGGGATGCAGAGAGGCTTCCTCTCTCTTCCTCTCTCTTCCTCTCTCTAGGTCTCTCTTCGTCTCACTTCCTCTCTCTTCCTCTCACTTCCTTTCTCTTCATCTCTCTCTCTCTCTTCGTCTCTCTTCCTCTCTCTTCGTCTCTCTTCATCTCTCTTCCTCTCTCTTCGTCTCTCTTCGTCTCTCTTCCTCTCTCTTCCTCGCTTCCTTTCTCTTCCTCTCACTTCGTGTCTCTTCGTCTCTCTTCCTCTCTCTCTTCGTCTCTCTTCCTCTCTCTTCGTCTCTCTTTCTCTCTCTTCGTCTCTCTTCTCTCCCTTTCTCTTCCGCTCTCTTCATCTCTCTTCCTCTCTCTTCGTCTCACTTCGTCTCGCTTCCTCTCTCTTCGTTTCTCTTTCTCTCTCTTCCTCTCTCTTCATCTCTCTTCGTCTCTCTTTCTCTCTCTTTCTCTCTCTTCTTCTCTCTTCCTCTCTCTTCCTCTCTCTTCGTGTCTCTTCGTCTCTCTTCCTCTCTCTCTTCGTCTCTCTTCCTCTCTCTTCGTCTCTCTTTCTCTCTCTTCATCTCTCTTCCTCTCTCTTCCTCTCAATTCCTTTCTCTTCCTCTCTCTTCCTCTCGCTTCCTTTCTCTTCCTCTCTCTTCGTCGGTCTTCCTCTCTCTTCGTTTCTCTTTCTCTCTCTTTCTCTCTCTTCCTCTCGCTTCCTTTCTGTTCCTCTCGCTTCGTCTCTCTTCCTCTCTCTTCCTCTCGCTTCCTCTCTCTTCCTCTCTCTACGTCTCTCTTCCTCTCTCTTTCTCTCTATTCCTCTCTCTTCCTCTCTCTCCCTCTCTCTTCCTTTCTCTTCGTCTCTCTTCCTCTCTCTTCCTCTCTCTTCCTCTCGCTTCGTCTCTCTTCGTTTCTCTTCGTTTCTCTTCGTCTCTCTTTCTCTCTCTTACTCTCTCTCTCTCTTTCTCTCTCTTCCTCCCGCTCCGTCTCTCTTCCTCTCTCTTCGTCTCTCTTCCTCTCTCTTCGTCTCTCTTCTCTCTCTTCCTTTTTCTTCCGCTCTCTTCATCTCTCTTCCTCTCTCTTCGTCTGGCTTTGTCTTGCTTCGTCTCGCTTCCTCTCTCTTCGTTTCTCTTTCTCTCTCTTCGTCTCACTTCCTCTCACTTCCTCTCACTTCCTTTCTCTTCCTCTCTCTTCATCTCTCTTCCTCTCTCTTCCTCTCGCTTCCTCTCTCTTCCTCTCGCTTCGTCTCTCTTAATCTCTCTTCCTCTCTCTTCGTCTCTCTTCGTCTCTCTTCCTCTCTCTTCATCTCTCTTCCCCTCTCTTCCTCTCTCTTCGTCTCTCTTCCTCTCTCTTCCTCTCTCTTTCTCTCTCTTTCTCTCTCTTCCTCTCTCTTCCTCTCGCTTCCTTTCTCTTCCTCTCTCTTCCTCTCTCTTCATCTCTCTTCCTCTCTCTTCCTCTCTCTTTGTCTCTCTTCCTCTCTCTTCCTCTCACTTCCTCTCTCTTTGTCTCTCTTCCTCTCTCTTCCTCTCACTTCGTCTCTCTTCGTCTAGCTTCCTCTCTCTTCGTCTCTCTTCCTGTCTCTTCGTCTCTCTTCCTTTCTCTTCCTCTCTCTTCGTCTCTCTTCGTCTCTCTTCGTCTCTCTACCTCTCTCTTCCTCTCTCTTCCTCTCTCTTCCTCTCTTTTCCTCTCGCTTCCTTTCTCTTCCTCTCTCTTAGTCTCTCTTCCTCTCCCTCTCTCTTCCTTTCTCTTCATCTCTCTTCGTCTCTCTTCCTCTCTCTTCCTCTCGCTTCCTCTCTCTTCGTTTCTCTTCGTTTCTCTTTGTCTCTCTTTCTCTCTTACTCTCTCTTCCTCCCGCTTCCTCTCTCTTCCTCTCTCTTCGTCTCTCTTCCTCTCTCTTCGTCTCTCTTCTCTCTCTTCCTTTCTCTTCCGCTCTCTTCATCTCTCTTCCTCTCTCTTCGTCTCGCTTCGTCTCGCTTCGTCTCGCTTCCTCTCTCTTCGTTTCTCTTTCTCTCTCTTTCTCTCTCGTCCTCTCGCTTCCTCTCTCTTCCTCTCTCTAGGTCTCTCTTCGTCTCTCTTCCTCGCTCTTCGTCTCACTTCCTCTCTCTTCCTCTCGCTTCCTTTCTCTTCCTCTCTCTTCGTCTCACTTCCTCTCACTTCCTCTCACTTCCTTTCTCTTCCTCTCTTTTCATCTCTTTTCATCTCTCTTCCTCTCTCTTCCTCTCTCTTTCTCTCTCTTCCTTTCTCTTCGTCTCTCTTCCTCTCTCTTCCTCTCTCTTCCTCTCGCTTCGTCTCTCTTCGTTTCTCTTCGTTTCTCTTCGTCTCTCTTTCTCTCTCTTACTCTCTCTCTCTCTCTCTCTTTCTCTCTCTTCCTCCCGCTCCGTCTCTCTTCCTCTCTCTTCGTCTCTCTTCCTCTCTCTTCCGCTCTCTTCATCTCTCTTCCTCTCTCTTCGTCTGGCTTTGTCTTGCTTCGTCTCGCTTCCTCTCTCTTCGTTTCTCTTTCTCTCTCTTTCTCTCTCTTCCTCTCGCTTCCTCTCTCTTCCTCTCTCTAGGTCTCTCTTCGTCTCTCTTCCTCTCACTTCTTCTCTGTTCCTCTCGCTTCCTTTCTCTTCCTCTCTCTTTGTCTCACTTCCTCTCACTTCCTCTCACTTCCTTTCTCTTCCTCTCTCTTCATCTCTCTTCCTCTCTCTTCCTCTCGCTTCCTCTCTCTTCCTCTCGCTTCGTCTCTCTTAATCTCTCTTCCTCTCTCTTCGTCTCTCTTCCTCTCTCTTCCTCTCTCTTTCTCTCTCTTTCTCTCTCTTCCTCTCTCTTCCACTCTCTTCCTCTCGCTTCCTTTCTCTTCCTATCACTTCGTCTCTCTTCATCTATCTTCCTCTCTCTTCGTCTCTCTTCATCTCTCTTCGTCTCTCTTCGTTTCTCTTCCTCTTTCTTCGTTTCTCTTCCTCTCTCTTTGTCTCTCTCTCTTCCTCTCTCTTCCTCTCTTTTCCTCTCGCTTCGTTTCTCTTCCTGTCTCTTCGTCTCTCTTCGTCTCTTTTCCTCTCCCTCTCGCTTCCTTTCTCGTCCTCTCCCTTCGTCTCTCTTAGTCTCACATTCTCTCTCTTCCTCTCGCTTCCACTCTCTTTGTCTCTCTTCGTCTCTCTTCTCTCTCTTCCTTTCTCTTCCGCTCTCTTCATCTCTCTTTCTCTCTTCCTCTCGCTTCCTCTCTCTTCCTCTCTCTTCGTCTCACGTCCTCTCACTTCCTCTCACTTCTCTCTCTTCCTTTCTCTTCCGCTCTCTTCATCTCTCTTCCTCTCTCTTCGTCTGGCTTTGTCTTGCTTCGTCTCGCTTCCTCTCTCTTCGTTTCTCTTTCTCTCTCTTTCTCTCTCTTCCTCTCGCTTCCTCTCTCTTCCTCTCTCTAGGTCTCTCTTCGTCTCTCTTCCTCTCACTTCCTCTCTGTTCCTCTCGCTTCCTTTCTCTTCCTCTCTCTTTGTCTCACTTCCTCTCACTTCCTCTCACTTCCTTTCTCTTCCTCTCTCTTCATCTCTCTTCCTCTCTCTTCCTCTCGCTTCCTCTCTCTTCCTCTCGCTTCGTCTCTCTTAATCTCTCTTCCTCTCTCTTCGTCTCTCTTTCTCTCTCTCTTCTCTCTTTCCACTCTCTTCCTCTCACTTCCTTTCTCTTCCTCTCACTTCGTCTCTCTTCATCTCTCTTCCTCTCTCTTCGTTTCTCTTCCTCTTTCTTCGTTTCTCTTCCTCTCTCTTTGTCTCTCTCTCTTCCTCTCTCTTCCTCTCTTTTCCTTTCGCTTCGTTTCTCTTCCTGTCTCTTCGTCTCTCTTCGTCTCTTTTCCTCTCCCTCTCGCTTCCTTTCTCGTCCTCTCCCTTCGTCTCTCTTAGTCTCGCATTCTCTCTCTTCCTCTCGCTTCCACTCTCTTCGTCTCTCTTCGTCTCTCTTCTCTCTCTTCCTTTCTCTTCCGCTCTCTTCATCTCTCTTTCTCTCTTCCTCTCGCTTCCTCTCTCTTCCTCTCTCTTCGTCTCACGTCCTCTCACTTCCTCTCACTTCTCTCTCTTCCTTTCTCTTCCGCTCTCTTCATCTCTCTTCCTCTCTCTTCGTCTCGCTTCGTCTCGCTTCCTCTCTCTTCGTTTCTCTTTCTCTCTCTTTCTCTCTCATCCTCTTGCTTCCTCTCTCTTCCTCTCTCTAGGTCTCTCTTCGTCTCTCTTCCTCTCTCTTCGTTTCACTTCCTCTCTCTTCCTCTCGCTTCCTTTCTCTTCCTCTCTCTTCGTCTCACTTCCTCTCACTTCCTCTCACTTCCTTTCTCTTCCTCTCTTTTCATCTCTCTTCCTCTCTCTTCCTCTCTCTTCCTCTCTCTTTCTCTCTATTCCTCTCTCTTCCTCTCTCTCCCTCTCTCTTCCTCTCTCTTCGTTTCTCTTCGTTTCTCTTCGTTTCTCTTCGTCTCTCTTTCTCTCTCTTACTCTCTCTCTCTCTCTTTCTCTCTCTTCCTCCCGCTTCATCTCTCTTCTCTCTCTTCCTTTTTCTTCCGCTCTCTTCATCTCTCTTCCTCTCTCTTCGTCTGGCTTTGTCTCGCTTCGTCTCGCTTCCTCTCTCTTCGTTTCTCTTTCTCTCTCTTCCTCTCGCTTCCTCTCTCTTCCTCTCTCTAGGTCTCCCTTCGTCTCTCTTCCTCTCACTTCCTCTCTGTTCCTCTCGCTTCCTTTCTCTTCCTCTCTCTTTGTCTCACATCTTCTCACGTCCTCTCACTTCCTTTCTCTTCCTCTCTCTTCCTCTCTCTAGGTCTCCCTTCGTCTCTCTTCCTCTCACTTCCTCTCTGTTCCTCTCGCTTCCTTTCTCTTCCTCTCTCTTTGTCTCACATCTTCTCACGTCCTCTCACTTCCTTTCTCTTCCTCTCTCTTCATCTCTCTTCCTCTCTATTCCTCTCGCTTCCTCTCTCTTCATCTCGCTTCGTCTCTCTTAATGTCTCTTCCTCTCTCTTCGTCTCTCTTCCTCTCTCTTCCTCTCTCTTTCTCTCTCTTTCTCTCTCTTCCTCTCTCTTCCTCTCTCTTCCTCTCTCTTCCTCTCACTTCGTCTCTCTTCGTCTAGCTTCCTCTCTCTTCGTCTCTCTTCCTGTCTCTTCGTCTCTCTTCCTTTCTCTTCCTCTCTCTTCGTCTCTCTTCGTCTCTCTTCCTCTCTCTACCTCTCTCTTCCTCTCTCTTCCTCTCTCTTCCTCTCTTTTCCTCTCGCTTCCTTTCTCTTCCTCTCTCTTAGTCTCTCTTCCTCTCCCTCTCTCTTCCTTTCTCTTCATCTCTCTTCGTCTCTCTTCCTCTCTCTTCCTCTCGCTTCCTCTCTCTTCGTTTCTCTTCGTTTCTCTTCGTCTCTCTTTCTCTCTTACTCTCTCTTCCTCTCGCTTCCTCTCTCTTCCTCTCTCTTCGTCTCTCTTCCTCTCTCTTCGTCTCTCTTCTCTCTCTTCCTTTCTCTTCCGCTCTCTTCATCTCTCTTCCTCTCTCTTCGTCTCGCTTCGTCTCGCTTCGTCTCGCTTCCTCTCTCTTCGTTTCTCTTTCTCTCTCTTTCTCTCTCATCCTCTCGCTTCCTCTCTCTTCCTCTCTCTAGGTCTCTCTTCGTCTCTCTTCCTCGCTCTTCGTCTCACTTCCTCTCTCTTCCTCTCGCTTCCTTTCTCTTCCTCTCTCTTCGTCTCACTTCCTCTCACTTCCTCTCACTTCCTTTCTCTTCCTCTCTTTTCATCTCTCTTCCTCTCTCTTCCTCTCTCTTTCTCTCTATTCCTCTCTCTTCCTCTCTCTCCCTCTCTCTTCCTTTCTCTTCGTCTCTCTTCCTCTCTCTTCCTCTCTCTTCCTCTCGCTTCGTCTCTCTTCGTTTCTCTTCGTTTCTCTTCGTCTCTCTTTCTCTCTCTTACTCTCTCTCTCTCTCTTTCTCTCTCTTCCTCCCGCTCCGTCTCTCTTCCTCTCTCTTCGTCTCTCTTCCTCTCTCTTCCGCTCTCTTCATCTCTCTTCCTCTCTCTTCGTCTGGCTTTGTCTTGCTTCGTCTCGCTTCCTCTCTCTTCGTTTCTCTTTCTCTCTCTTTCTCTCTCTTCCTCTCGCTTCCTCTCTCTTCCTCTCTCTAGGTCTCTCTTCGTCTCTCTTCCTCTCACTTCCTCTCTGTTCCTCTCGCTTCCTTTCTCTTCCTCTCTCTTTGTCTCACTTCCTCTCACTTCCTTCTCTCTTTCCTTTCTCTTCCTCTCTCTTCCTCTCTCTTCCACTCTCTTCCTCTCGCTTCCTTTCTCTTCCTCTCACTTCGTCTCTCTTCATCTCTCTTCCTCTCTCTTCGTCTCTCTTCCTCTCTCTTCGTCTCTCTTCGTTTCTCTTCCTCTTTCTTCGTTTCTCTTCCTCTCTCTTTGTCTCTCTCTCTTCCTCTCTCTTCCTCTCTTTTCCTCTCGCTTCGTTTCTCTTCCTGTCTCTTCGTCTCTCTTCGTCTCTTTTCCTCTCCCTCTCGCTTCCTTTCTCGTCCTCTCCCTTCGTCTCTCTTAGTCTCGCATTCTCTCTCTTCCTCTCGCTTCCACTCTCTTCGTCTCTCTTCGTCTCTCTTCTCTCTCTTCCTTTCTCTTCCGCTCTCTTCATCTCTCTTTCTCTCTTCCTCTCGCTTCCTCTCTCTTCCTCTCTCTTCGTCTCACGTCCTCTCACTTCCTCTCACTTCTCTCTCTTCCTTTCTCTTCCGCTCTCTTCATCTCTCTTCCTCTCTCTTCGTCTCGCTTCGTCTCGCTTCCTCTCTCTTCGTTTCTCTTTCTCTCTCTTTCTCTCTCATCCTCTTGCTTCCTCTCTCTTCCTCTCTCTAGGTCTCTCTTCGTCTCTCTTCCTCTCTCTTCGTCTCACTTCCTCTCTCTTCCTCTCGCTTCCTTTCTCTTCCTCTCTCTTCGTCTCACTTCCTCTCACTTCCTTTCTCTTCCTCTCTTTTCATCTCTCTTCCTCTCTCTTCCTCTCTCTTCCTCTCTCTTTCTCTATATTCCTCTCTCTTCCTCTCTCTCCCTCTCTCTTCCTCTCTCTTCGTTTCTCTTCGTTTCTCTTCGTTTCTCTTCGTCTCTCTTTCTCTCTCTTACTCTCTCTCTCTCTCTTTCTCTCTCTTCCTCCCGCTTCATCTCTCTTCTCTCTCTTCCTTTTTCTTCCGCTCTCTTCATCTCTCCTCCTCTCTCTTCGTCTGGCTTTGTCTCGCTTCGTCTCGCTTCCTCTCTCTTCGTTTCTCTTTCTCTCTCTTCCTCTCGCTTCCTCTCTCTTCCTCTCTCTAGGTCTCCCTTCGTCTCTCTTCCTCTCACTTCCTCTCTGTTCCTCTCGCTTCCTTTCTCTTCCTCTCTCTTTGTCTCACATCTTCTCACGTCCTCTCACTTCCTTTCTCTTCCTCTCTCTTCATCTCTCTTCCTCTCTATTCCTCTCGCTTCCTCTCTCTTCCTCTCGCTTCGTCTCTCTTAATGTCTCTTCCTCTCTCTTCGTCTCTCTTCCTCTCTCTTCCTCTCTCTTTCTCTCTCTTTCTCTCTCTTCCTCTCTCTTTCCTCTCGCTTCCTCTCTTCCTTTCTCTTCCTCTCTCTTCGTCTCTCTTCATCTCTCTTCCTCTCTCTTCGTCTCTCTTCCTCTCTCTTCGTCTCTCTTCCTTTCTCTTCCTCTTTCTTCGTATCTCTTCCTCTCTCTTTGTCTCTCTCTCTCTTCCTCTCTCTTCCTCTCTTTTCCTCTCGCTTCGTTTCTCTTCCTGTCTCTTCGTCTCTCTTCGTCTCTTTTCCTCTCCCTCTCGCTTCCTTTCTCATCCTCTCTCTTCGTCTCTCTTAGCCTCGCTTTCTCTCTCTTCCTCTCGCTTCCACTCTCTTCGTCTCTCTTTGTCTCTCTTCTCTCTCTTCCTTTCTCTTCCGCTCTCTTCATCTCTCTTTCTCTCTCTTCCTCTCGCTTCCTCTCTCTTCCTCTCTCTTCCTCTCTCTAGGTCTCTCTTCGTCTCACTTCCTCTCTCTTCCTCTCACTTCCTTTCTCTTCATCTCTCTCTCTCTCTTCGTCTCTCTTCCTCTCTCTTCGTCTCTCTTCCTCTCTCTTCATCTCTCTTCCTCTCTCTTCGTCTCTCTTCGTCTCTCTTCCTCTCTCTTCCTCTCGCTTCCTTTCTCTTCCTCTCACTTCGTGTCTCTTCGTCTCTCTTCCTCTCTCTCTTCGTCTCTCTTCCTCTCTCTTCGTCTCTCTTTCTCTCTCTTCGTCTCTCTTCTCTCCCTTTCTCTTCCGCTCTCTTCATCTCTCTTCCTCTCTCTTCGTCTCGCTTCCTCTCTCTTCGTTTCTCTTTCTCTCTCTTTCTCTCTCTTCCTCTCGCTTCCTCTCTTCCTCTCTCTAGGTCTCTCTTCGTCTCTCTTCCTCTCACTTCCTCTCTCTTCCTCTCGCTTTCTCTCTCTTCCTCTCGCTTCCACTCTCTTCGTCTCTCTTCGTCTCTCTTCTCTCTCTTCCTTTCTCTTCCGCTCTCTTCATCTCTCTTCCTTTCTCTTCCTCTCACTTCGTGTTTCTTCGTCTCTCTTCCTCTCTCTCTTCGTCTCTCTTCCTCTCTCTTCGTCTCTCTTTCTCTCTCTTCATCTCTCTTCCTCTCAATTCCTTTCTCTTCCTCTCTCTTCCTCTCTCTTCCTCTCGCTTCCTTTCTCTTCCTCTCTCTTCATCGGTCTTCCTCTCTCTTCGTTTCTCTTTCTCTCTCTTTCTCTCTCTTCCTCTCGCTTCCTTTCTCTTCCTCTCGCTTCCTTTCTCATCCTCTCTCTTCCTCTCTCTTCGTCTCGCTTCGTCTCGCTTCCTCTCTCTTCGTCTCTCTCTTCCTCTCGCTTCCTCTCTCTTCCTCTCTCTTCCTCTCTCTTCCTCTCTCTTCCTCTCTCTTCCTCTCGCTTCCTCTCTTCGTCTCTCTTCGTCTCTCTTTCTCTCTCTTTCTCTCTCTTCCTCTGGCTTCCTTTCTCTTCCTCTCTCTTCGTCTCTCTTCCTCTCTCTTCCTCTCTCTTCCTCTCTCTTCCTTTCTCTTCTTCTGTCTTCCTCTCTCTTCGTCTCTCTTCGTCTCGCTTCCTCTCTCTTCCTCTCTCTTCGTGTCTATTCGTCTCTCTTCCTCTCTCTTCGTCTCTCTTCCTCTCTATTCAACTCTCTTTCTCTCTCTTCCACTCTCTTCCTCTCTCTTCCACTCTCTTCCTCTCTCTTCCTCTCGCTTCCTTTCCCTTCCTCTCTCTGTGTCTCTCTTCCTCTCTCTTCGTCTCTCTTCCTCTCTCTTTCTCTCTCTTCCTCTCTCTTCTTCTCTTTTCCTCTCGCTTCGTTTCTCTTCCTGTCTCTTCGTCTCTCTTCGTCTCTTTTCCTCTCCCTCTCGCTTCCTTTCTCATCCTCTCTCTTCGTCTCTCTTCGTCTCTCTTCCTCTCTCTTCCTCTCTCTTCCTCTCTCTTCCTCTCTCTTCCTCTCTCTTTGTCTCCTCTCTCTTCCTTTCTCTTCCGCTCTCTTCATCTCTCTTTCTCTCTATTCCTCTCGCTTCCTCTCTCTTCCTCTCTCTTCCTCTCTCTAGGTCTCTCTTCGTCTCACTTACTCTCTCTTCCTCTCACTTCCTTTCTCTTCATCTCTCTCTCTCTCTTCGTCTCTCTTCCTCTCTCTTCGTCTCTCTTCCTCTCTATTCATCACTCTTCCTCTCTCTTCGTCTCTCTTCGTCTCTCTTCCTCTCTCTTCCTCTCGCTTCCTTTCTCTTCCTCTCACTTCGTGTCTCTTCGTCTCTCTTCCTCTCTCTCTTCGTCTCTCTTCCTCTCTCTTCGTCTCTCTTTCTCTCTCTTCGTCTCTCTTCTCTCCCTTTCTCTTCCGCTCTCTTCATCTCTCTTCCTCTCTCTTCGTCTCGCTTCCTCTCTCTTCGTTTCTCTTTCTCTCTCTTTCTCTCTCTTCCTCTCGCTTCCTCTCTTCCTCTCTCTAGGTCTCTCTTCGTCTCTCTTCCTCTCACTTCCTCTCTCTTCCTCTCGCTTTCTCTCTCTTCCTCTCGCTTCCACTCTCTTCCTCTCACTTCGTCTCTCTTCCTCTCTCTTCGTCTCTCTTCCTCTCTCTTCGTCTCTCTTCCTTTCTCTTCCTCTTTCTTCGTCTCTCTTCCTCTCTTTGTCTCTCTCTCTCTTCCTCTCTCTTCCTCTCTTTTCCTCTCGCTTCCTTTCTCTTCCTGTCTCTTCGTCTCTCTTCGTCTCTTTTCCTCTCCCTCTCGCTTCCTTTCTTGTCCTCTCTCTTCATCTCTCTTAGTCTCTCTTTCTCTCTCTTCCTCTCGCTTCCACTCTCTTCGTCTTTCTTCGTCTCTCTTCTCTCTCTTCCTTTCTCTTCCGCTCTCTTCCTCTCGCTTCCTTTCTCTTCCTCTCACTTCGTGTCTCTTCGTCTCTCTTCCTCTCTCTCTTCGTCTCTCTTCCTCTCTCTTCGTCTCTCTTCCTCTCTCTTCGTGTCTATTCGTCTCTCTTCCTCTCTCTTTGTCTCCTCTCTCTTCCTTTCTCTTCCGCTCTCTTCATCTCTCTTTCTCTCTATTCCTCTCGCTTCCTCTCTCTTCCTCTCTCTTCCTCTCTCTCTCACTCTCTCTTTCGTCTCTTCTTACTCTCTCTTCCTCTCTCTTCCTTTCTCTTCATCTCTCTCTCTCTCTCTTCCTCTCTCTTCCTCTCTCTTCGTCTCTCTTCCTCTCTATTCATCTCTTCCTCTCTCTTCTCTCTCTCTTTCTCTCTCTTTCTCTCTCTTCCTCTCTCTTCCTTCTCTTTTCCTCTCCTTCTTTCTCTTCCTGTCTCTTCGTATCTCTTCTCTTCGTCTCTTTTCCTCTCCTCTCGCTTCCTTTCTCTTCCTCTCTCTTCGTCTCTCTTCGTCTCTCTTCCTCTCTCTTCCTCTCTCTTCCTCTCTCTTCCTCTCTCTTTGTCTCCTCTCTCTCCTTTCTCTTCCGCTCTCTTCATCTCTCTTTCTCTCTATTCCTCTCGCTTCCTCTCTCTTCCTCTCTCTTCCTCTCTCTAGGTCTCTCTTCGTCTCACTTACTCTCTCTTCCTCTCACTTCCTTTCTCTTCATCTCTCTCTCTCTCTTCGTCTCTCTTCCTCTCTCTTCGTCTCTCTTCCTCTCTATTCATCACTCTTCCTCTCTCTTCGTCTCTCTTCGTCTCTCTTCCTCTCCCTTCCTCTCGCTTCCTTTCTCTTCCTCTCACTTCGTGTCTCTTCGTCTCTCTTCCTCTCTCTCTTCGTCTCTCTTCCTCTCTCTTCGTCTCTCTTTCTCTCTCTTCGTCTCTCTTCTCTCCCTTTCTCTTCCGCTCTCTTCATCTCTCTTCCTCTCTCTTCGTCTCTCTTCCTCTCTCTTCTTTCTCTTTCTCTCTCTTTCTCTCTCTTCCTCTCTCTTCCTCTCTCTTCCTCTCTCTTCCTCTCTCTTCCTCTCTCTTCTCTCTCTTCCTCTCTATTCCTCTCTTTCGTCTCTCTTCGTCTCTCTTTCTCTCTCTTTCTCTCTCTTCCTCTGGCTTCCTTTCTCTTCCTCTCTCTTCGTCTCTCTTCCTCTCTCTTCCTCTCTCTTCCTCTCTCTTCCTTTCTCTTCTTCTGTCTTCCTCTCTCTTTCGTCTCTCTTCTCTCCCTTCCTCTCTCTTCCTCTCTCTTCGTGTCTCTTCGTCTCTCTTCCTCTCTCTTCGTCTCTCTTCCTCTCTCTTCAACTCTCTTTCCTCTCTTCCACTCTCTTCCTCTCTCTTCCACTCTCTCTTCTCTCTTTCCTCTCGCTTCCTTTCTCTTCCTTCCTCTCTCTTGTCTCTCTTCCTCTCTCTTTCTCTCTCTTCCTCTCTCTTTCTCTCTCTTCCTCTCTCTTCTTCTCTTTTCTTCGTCTTTCTCTTCCTGTCTCTTCGTCTCTCTTCGTCTCTTTTCCTCTCCCTCTCTCTTTCTCATCCTCTCTCTTCGTCTCTCTTCGTCTCTCTTCCTCTCTCTTCCTTTCTCTTCCTGTCTCTTCGTCTCTCTTCGTCTCTTTTCCTCTCCCTCTCGCTTCCTTTCTTGTCCTCTCTCTTCATCTCTCTTCATCTCTCTTAGTCTCTCTTTCTCTCTCTTCCTCTCGCTTCCACTCTCTTCGTCTTTCTTCGTCTCTCTTCTCTCTCTTCCTTTCTCTTCCGCTCTCTTCCTCTCGCTTCCTTTCTCTTCCTCTCACTTCGTGTCTCTTCGTCTCTCTTCCTCTCTCTCTTCGTCTCTCTTCCTCTCTCTTCGTCTCTCTTCCTCTCTCTTTGTCTCACATCTTCTCACTTCCTCTCACTTCCTCTCGCTTCCTCTCTCTTCCTCTCTCTTCCTCTCTCTTCCTCTCTCTTCCTCTCTCTTCCTCTCGCTTCCTCTCTCTTCGTCTCTCTTCGTCTCTCTTTCTCTCTCTTTCTCTCTCTTCCTCTCGCTTCCTTTCTCTTCCTCTCTCTTCGTCTCTCTTCCTCTCTCTTCCTCTCTCTTCCTCTCTCTTCCTCTCTCTTCCTTTCTCTTCTTCTGTCTTCCTCTCTCTTCGTCTCTCTTCGTCTCGCTTCCTCTCTCTTCCTCTCTCTTCGTGTCTATTCGTCTCTCTTCCTCTCTCTTCGTCTCTCTTCCTCTCTATTCAACTCTCTTTCTCTCTCTTCCACTCTCTTCCTCTCTCTTCCTCTCGCTTCCTTTCCCTTCCTCTCTCTTTGTCTCTCTTCCTCTCTCTTCGTCTCTCTTCCTCTCTCTTTCTCTCTCTTCCTCTCTTCTTCCTCTCTCTTCCTCTCGCTTCCTTTCTCTTCCTCTCTCTCTTCGTCTCTCTTCCTCTCTCTTCGTCTCGCTTCCTCTCTCTCTCTTCCTCTCTCTTCGTGTCTATTCGTCTCTCTTCCTCTCTCTTCGTCTCTCTTCCTCTCTCTTCATCTCTCTTTCTCTGTCTTCCACTCTCTTCCTCTCTCTTCCTCTTGCTTCCTTTCTCTTCCTCTCTCTTTGTCTCTCTTCCTCTCTCTTCGTCTCTCTTCCTCTCTGTTTCTCTCTCTTCCTCTCTCTTCCTCTCTCTTCCTCTCTCTTCCTCTCACTTCCTCTCACTTCCTCTCACTTCCTTTCTCTTCCTCTCTCTTCATCTCTCTTCCTCTCTCTTCCTCTCGCTTCCTCTCTCTTTGTCTCTCTTCATCTCTCTCTCTCTCTCTTCGTCTCTCTTCTCTCCCTTTCTCTTCCGCTCTCTTCATCTCTCTTCCTCTCTCTTCGTCTCGCTTCCTCTCTCTTCGTTTCTCTTTCTCTCTCTTTCTCTCTCTTCCTCTCGCTTCCTCTCTTCCTTTCTCTAGGTCTCTCTTCGTCTCTCTTCCTCTCACTTCCTCTCTCTTCCTCTCGCTTTCTCTCTCTTCCTCTCGCTTCCACTCTCTTCCTCTCTCTTCGTCTCTCTTCCTTTCTCTTCCTCTTTCTTCGTCTCTCTTCCTCTCTCTTTGTCTCTCTCTCTCTTCCTCTCTCTTCCTCTCTTTTCCTCTCGCTTCCTTTCTCTTCCTGTCTCTTCGTCTCTCTTCGTCTCTTTTCCTCTCCCTCTCGCTTCCTTTCTTGTCCTCTCTCTTCATCTCTCTTAGTCTCTCTTTCTCTCTCTTCCTCTCGCTTCCACTCTCTTCGTCTTTCTTCGTCTCTCTTCTCTCTCTTCCTCTCTCTTCCGCTCTCTTCCTTTCCCTTCCTCTCTCTTTGTCTCTCTTCCTCTCTCTTCGTCTCTCTTCCTCTCTCTTTCTCTCTCTTCCTCTCTCTTCCTCTCTCTTCCTCTCGCTTCCTTTCTCTTCCTCTCTCTTCGTCTCTCTTCCTCTCTCTTCGTCTCGCTTCCTCTCTCTTCCTCTCTCTTCGTGTCTATTCGTCTCTCTTCCTCTCTCTTCGTCTCTCTTCCTCTCTCTTCATCTCTCTTTCTCTGTCTTCCACTCTCTTCCTCTCTCTTCCTCTTGCTTCCTTTCTCTTCCTCTCTCTTTGTCTCTCTTCCTCTCTCTTCGTCTCTCTTCCTCTCTGTTTCTCTCTCTTCCTCTCTCTTCCTCTCTCTTCCTCTCTCTTCCTCTCACTTCCTCTCACTTCCTCTCACTTCCTTTCTCTTCCTCTCTCTTCATCTCTCTTCCTCTCTCTTCCTCTCGCTTCCTCTCTCTTTGTCTCTCTTCATCTCTCTCTCTCTCTCTTCGTCTCTCTTCTCTCCCTTTCTCTTCCGCTCTCTTCATCTCTCTTCCTCTCTCTTCGTCTCTCTTCGTTTCTCTTTCTCTCTCTTTCTCTCTCTTCCTCTCTTCTTCCTCTCTTCCTTTCTCTAGGTCTCTCTTCGTCTCTCTTCCTCTCACTTCCTCTCTCTTCCTCTCGCTTTCTCTCTCTTCCTCTCGCTTCCACTCTCTTCCTCTCTCTTCGTCTCTCTTCCTTTCTCTTCCTCTTTCTTCGTCTCTCTTCCTCTCTCTTTGTCTCTCTCTCTCTTCTCTCTCTCTTCCTCTCTTTTCCTCTCGCTTCCTTTCTCTTCCTGTCTCTTCGTCTCTCTTCGTCTCTTTTCCTCTCCCTCTCGCTTCCTTTCTTGTCCTCTCTCTTCATCTCTCTTAGTCTCTCTTTCTCTCTCTTCCTCTCGCTTCCACTCTCTTCGTCTTTCTTCGTCTCTCTTCTCTCTCTTCCTTTCTCTTCCGCTCTCTTCCTCTCGCTTCCTTTCTCTTCCTCTCACTTCGTGTCTCTTCGTCTCTCTTCCTCTCTCTCTTCGTCTCTCTTCCTCTCTCTTCGTCTCTCTTCCTCTCTCTTTGTCTCACATCTTCTCACTTCCTCTCACTTCCTCTCGCTTCCTCTCTCTTCCTCTCTCTTCCTCTCTCTTCCTCTCTCTTCCTCTCTCTTCCTCTCGCTTCCTCTCTCTTCGTCTCTCTTCGTCTCTCTTTCTCTCTCTTTCTCTCTCTTCCTCTCGCTTCCTTTCTCTTCCTCTCTCTTCGTCTCTCTTCCTCTCTCTTCCTCTCTCTTCCTCTCTCTTCCTTTCTCTTCTTCTGTCTTCCTCTCTCTTCGTCTCTCTTCGTCTCGCTTCCTCTCTCTTCCTCTCTCTTCGTGTCTATTCGTCTCTCTTCCTCTCTCTTCGTCTCTCTTCCTCTCTATTCAACTCTCTTTCTCTCTCTTCCACTCTCTTCCTCTCTCTTCCTCTCGCTTCCTTTCCCTTCCTCTCTCTTTGTCTCTCTTCCTCTCTCTTCGTCTCTCTTCCTCTCTCTTTCTCTCTCTTCCTCTCTCTTCCTCTCTCTTCCTCTCGCTTCCTTTCTCTTCCTCTCTCTTCGTCTCTCTTCCTCTCTCTTCGTCTCGCTTCCTCTCTCTTCGTTTCTCTTTCTCTCTCTTCCTCTCGCTTCCTCTCTTCCTCTCTCTTCCTCTCTCTTCGTCTCTCTTCCTCTCTCTTCCTCTCTCTTTCTCTCTCTTTCTCTCTCTTCCTCTCTCTTCCTCTCTCTTCCTCTCTCTTCCTCTCTCTTCCTTTCTCTTCCTCTTTCTTCGTCTCTCTTCCTCTCTCTTTGTCTCTCTCTCTCTTCCTCTCTCTTCCTCTCTCTTTCCTCTCGCTTCCTTTCTCTTCCTGTCTCTTCGTCTCTCTTCCTCTCTTTTCCTCTCCCTCTCGCTTCCTTTCTTGTCCTCTCTCTTCATCTCTCTTAGTCTCTCTTTCTCTCTCTTCCTCTCGCTTCCACTCTCTTCATCTTTCTTCGTCTCTCTTCTCTCTCTTCCTCTCTCTTTCTCTCTTCCTTTCCTTCCTCTCTCTTTGTCTCTCTTCCTCTCTCTTCTCTCTCTTCCTCTCTCTTTCTCTCTCTTCCTCTCTCTCCTCTCTCTTCCTCTCTCTTCCTCTCTCTTCCTCTCTCTTCTCTCTCTTCCTCTCTCTTCTCTCGCTTCTTCTCTCTCTTCCTCTCTCTTCGTGTCTTTCGTCTCTCTTCCTCTCTCTTCGTCTCTCTTCCTCTCTCTTCTCTCTCTTTCTCTGTCTTCCACTCTCTTCCTCTCTCTCTTCCTCTTGCTTCCTTTCTCTTCCTCTCTCTTTGTCTCTCTTCCTCTCTCTTCGTCTCTCTTCCTCTCTGTTCTCTCTCTTTCCTCTCTCTTCCTCTCTCTTCCTCTCTCTTCCTCTCTCTTCCTCTCACTTCCTCTCTCTTCCTCTCTCTTCCTCTCTCTTCATCTCTCTTCCTCTCTCTCTTCCTCTCGCTTCCTCTCTCTTTGTCTCTCTTCATCTCTCTCTCTCTCTTCTCTCTCTTCTTCTCTCCTTTCTCTTCCGCTCTCTTCATCTCTCTTCCTCTCTCTCTCTCTCTCTTTCGTTTCTCTTTCTCTCTCTTCTCTCTCTTCCTCTCTCTTCCTCTCTTCCTCTCTCTAGGTCTCTCTTCGTCTCTCTTCGTTTCACTTCCTCTCTCTTCCTCTCGCTTTCTCTCTCTTCCTCTCGCTTCCACTCTCTTCCTCTCTCTTCGTCTCTCTTCCTTTCTCTTCCTCTTTCTTCGTCTCTCTTCCTCTCTCTTTGTCTCTCTCTCTCTTCCTCTCTCTTCCTCTCTTTTCCTCTCGCTTCCTTTCTCTTCCTGTCTCTTCGTCTCTCTTCGTCTCTTTTCCTCTCCCTCTCGCTTCCTTTCTTGTCCTCTCTCTTCATCTCTCTTAGTCTCTCTTTCTCTCTCTTCCTCTCGCTTCCACTCTCTTCGTCTTTCTTCGTCTCTCTTCTCTCTCTTCCTTTCTCTTCCGCTCTCTTCCTCTCGCTTCCTTTCTCTTCCTCTCACTTCGTGTCTCTTCGTCTCTCTTCCTCTCTCTCTTCGTCTCTCTTCCTCTCTCTTCGTCTCTCTTCCTCTCTCTTTGTCTCACATCTTCTCACTTCCTCTCACTTCCTCTCGCTTCCTCTCTCTTCCTCTCTCTTCCTCTCTCTTCCTCTCTCTTCCTCTCTCTTCCTCTCGCTTCCTCTCTCTTCGTCTCTCTTCGTCTCTCTTTCTCTCTCTTTCTCTCTCTTCCTCTCGCTTCCTTTCTCTTCCTCTCTCTTCGTCTCTCTTCCTCTCTCTTCCTCTCTCTTCCTCTCTCTTCCTTTCTCTTCTTCTGTCTTCCTCTCTCTTCGTCTCTCTTCGTCTCGCTTCCTCTCTCTTCCTCTCTCTTCGTGTCTATTCGTCTCTCTTCCTCTCTCTTCGTCTCTCTTCCTCTCTATTCAACTCTCTTTCTCTCTCTTCCACTCTCTTCCTCTCTCTTCCTCTCGCTTCCTTTCCCTTCCTCTCTCTTTGTCTCTCTTCCTCTCTCTTCGTCTCTCTTCCTCTCTCTTTCTCTCTCTTCCTCTCTCTTCCTCTCTCTTCCTCTCGCTTCCTTTCTCTTCCTCTCTCTTCGTCTCTCTTCCTCTCTCTTCGTCTCGCTTCCTCTCTCTTCCTCTCTCTTCGTGTCTATTCGTCTCTCTTCCTCTCTCTTCGTCTCTCTTCCTCTCTCTTCATCTCTCTTTCTCTGTCTTCCACTCTCTTCCTCTCTCTTCCTCTTGCTTCCTTTCTCTTCCTCTCTCTTTGTCTCTCTTCCTCTCTCTTCGTCTCTCTTCCTCTCTGTTTCTCTCTCTTCCTCTCTCTTCCTCTCTCTTCCTCTCTCTTCCTCTCACTTCCTCTCACTTCCTCTCACTTCCTTTCTCTTCCTCTCTCTTCATCTCTCTTCCTCTCTCTTCTTCTCGCTTCCTCTCTCTTTGTCTCTCTTCATCTCTCTCTCTCTCTTCGTCTCTCTTCCTCTCTCTTAGTCTCTCATCCTCTCTCTTCGTCTCGCTTCCTCTCTCTTCCTTTCTCGTCCTCTCTCTTCGTCTCTCTTCGTCTCTCTTTCTCTCTCTTCTTCTCGCTTCCTCTCTCTTCCTCTCGCTTCCTCTCTCTACCTCTCTCTTCATCTCGCTTCCTTTCTCTTTCTCTCTCTTCCTCTCTCTTCGTCTCTCTTCCTCTCTCTCTCTCCGTTTCTCTTCCTCTCTCTTCGTCTCTCTTCCTCTCTCTTCGTCTCTCTTCCTCTCTCTTTCTCTCTTCCTCTCTCTTCCTCTCGCTTCCTCTCTCTTCGTCTCTCTTCGTCTCTCTTCCTCTCGCTTCCTCTCTCTTCGTCTCTCTCTCTCTTACTCTCTCTTCCTCCCGCTTCCTCTCTCTTCCTCTCTCTTCGTCTCTCTTCCTCTCTCTTCGTCTCTCTTTATCTCTCTTCCTTTCTCTTCCTCTCTCTTCGTCTCTCTTCCTCTCTCTTCGTCTCGCTTCCTCTCTCTTCGTTTCTCTTCCTCTCTCTTCATTTCTCTTTCTCTCTCTTTCTCTCTCTTCCTCTCGCTTCCTCTCTCTTCCTCTCTCTTCCTCCCTCTTCCTCTCTCTTCCTCTCTCTTCCTCTCTCTTCCTCTCGCTTCCTCTCTCTCCCTCTCGCTTCCTCTCTCACTCTCTCTTCCTTCCGCTTCCTCTCTCTTCCTCTCTCTTCATCTCTCTGCCTCTCTCTTCGTCTCTCTTTATCTCTCTTCCTTTCTCATCCTCTCTCTACGTCTCTCTTCCTCTCTCTTCGTCTCGCTTCGTCTCTCTCTCTCTCTTCGTCTCTCTTCCTCTCTCTTCCTCTCTCTTCCTTTCTCTTCCTCTCACTTTGTGTCTCTTCGTCTCTCTTCCTCTCTCTTCGTCTCTCTTTCTCTCTCTTCATCTCTCTCTCTTCGTCTCTCTTCCTCTCTCTTCATCTCTCTCTCTTCGTCTCTCTTCCTCTCTCTTCGTCTCTCTTCCTCTCTCTTCGTCTCTCTTTCTTTCTCTTCATCTCTCTCTCTTCCTCTCTCTTCATCTCTCTTCCTCTCTCTTCCTCCCTCTTCATCTCTCTTACTCTCTCTTCGTCTCTCTTTCTCTCTCTTCATCTCTCTTCCTCTCTCTTCCTCTCAATTCCTTTCTCTTCCTCTCTCTTTGTCTCTCTTCGTCTCTCTTCCTCTCTCTTCGTCTCTCTTCCTCTCTCTTCGTCTCTCTTCCTCTCTCTTCCTCTCTCTTCATCTCTCTTTCTCTCTCTTCATCTCTCTTTCTCTCTCTTAACCTCTCTTTCTCTCTCTTCCTCTCTCTTCCTTTCTCGTCCTCTCTCTTCATCTCTCTTTCTCTCTCTTCATCTCTCTTTCTCTCTCTTCCTCTCGCTTCCTCTCTCTTCGTCTCTCTTCGTCTCTCTTTCTCTCAATTCAATTCAAGGGCTTTATTGGCATGGGAAACATGTGTTAACATTGCCAAAGCAAGTGATGTAGACAACATACAAAGTGAATATATAAGGTGAAAAACAACAAAAATGAACAGTAAACATTACACATACAGAAGTTTCAAAACAGTAAAGACATTACAAATGTCATATTATATATATATATATATATATATACAATGTACAAATAGTTAAAGGACACAAGATCAAATAAATAAGCATAAATATGGGTTGTATTTACCATGGTGTTTGTTCTTCACTGGTTGCCCTTTTCTCGTGGCAACAGGACACAAATCTTGCTGCTGTGATGGCACACTGTGGAATTTCACCCAGTAGATATGGGAGTTTTTCAAAATTGGATTTGTTTTCGAATTCTTTGTGGATCTGTGTGATCTGGGGGAAATATGTATCTCTAATATGGTCATACATTGGGCAGGAGGTTAGGAAGTGCAGCTCAGTTTCCACCTCATTTTGTGGGCAGTGAGCACATAGCCTGTCTTCTCTTGAGAGCCATGTCTGCCTACGGCGGCCTTTCTCAATAGCAAGGCTATGCTCACTGAGTCTGTACATAGTCAAAGCTTTCCTTAATTTTGGGTCAGTCACAGTGGTCAGGTATTCTGCCGCTGTGTACTCTCTGTGTAGGGCCAAATAGCATTCTAGTTTGCTCTGTTTTTTGTTAATTCTTTCCAATGTGTTAAGTAATTATCTTTTTGTTTTCTCATGATTTGGTTGGGTCTAATTGTGCTGTTGTCCTGGGGCTCTGTAGGGTGTGTTTGTGAACAGAGCCCCAGGACCAGCTTGCTTAGGGGACTCTTCTCCAGGTTCATCTCTCTGTAGGTGATGGCTTTGTTATGGAAGGTTTGTGAATCACTTCCTTTTAGGTGGTTGTAGAATTTAATGGCTCTTTTCTGGATTTTGATAATTAGTGGGTATCGGCCTAATTCTGCTCTGCATGCATTATTTGGTGTTTTACGTTGTACACGGAGGATATTTTTGCAGAATTCTGCGTGCAGAGTCTCAATTTGGTGTTTGTCCCATTTTGTGAAGTCTTGGTTGGTGAGCGGACCCCAGACCTCATAATCATAAAGGGCAATGGGCTCTATGACTGATTCAAGTATTTTTAGCCAAATCCTAATTGGTATGTTGAAATTTATGTTTCTTTTGATGGCATAGAATGCCCTTCTTGCCTTGTCTCTCAGATCGTTCACAGCTTTGTGGAAGTTACCTGTGGTGCTGATGTTTAGGCCAAGGTATGTATAGTTGTTTGTGTGCTCTTGGGCAACAGTGTCTAGATGGAATCTGAATTTGTGGTCCTGGTGACTAGACCTTTTTTGGAACACCATTATTTTGGTCTTACTGAGATTTACTGTCAGGGCCCAGGTCTGACAGAATCTGTGCATAAGATCTAGGTGCTGCTGTAGGCCCTCCTTGGTTGGTGACAGAAGCACCAGATCATCAGCAAACAGCAGACATTTGACTTCGGATTCTAGCAGGGGGAGGCCGGGTGCTGCAGACTTTTCTAGTGCCCGCGCCAATTCGTTGATATATATGTTGAAGAGGGTGGGGCTTAAGCTGCATCCCTGTCTAACCCCACGACCCTGTGTGAAGAAATGTGTGTGTTTTTTGCCAATTTTCACCGCACACTTGTTGTTTGTGTACATGGATTTTATAATGTCATATGTTTTACCCCCAACACCACTTTCCATCAGTTTGTATAGCAGACCCTCATGCCAGATTGAGTCGAAGGCTTTTTTGAAATCAACAAAGCATGAGAAGACTTTGCCTTTGTTTTGGTTTGTTTGGTTGTCAATCAGGGTGTGCAGGGTGAATACATGGTCTGTTGTATGGTAATTTGGTAAAAAGCCAATTTGACATTTGCTCAGTACATTGTTTTCATTGAGGAAATTTACGAGTCTGCTGTTAATAATAATGCAGAGGATTTTCCCAAGGTTACTGTTGACACATATTCCACGGTAGTTATTGGGGTCAAATTTGTCTCCACTTTTGTGGATTGGGGTGATCAGTCCTTGGTTCCAAATATTGGGGAAGATGCCAGAGCTAAGTATGATGTTAAAGAGTTTTAGTATAGCCAATTGGAATTTGTTGTCTGTATATTTGATCATTTCATTGAGGATACCATCGACACCACAGGCCTTTTTGGGTTGGAGGGTTTTTATTTTGTCCTGTAACTCATTCAATGTAATTGGAGAATCCAGTGGGTTCTGGTAGTCTTTAATAGTTTATTCTAAGATCTGTATTTGATCATGTATATGTTTTTGCTCTTTATTCTTTGTTATAGAACCAAAAAGATTGGAGAAGTGGTTTACCCATACATCTCCATTTTGGATAGATAATTCTTCGTGTTGTTGTTTGTTTAGTGTTTTCCAATTTTCCCAGAAGTGGTTAGAGTCTATGGATTCTTCAATTACATTGAGCTGATTTCTGACATGCTGTTCCTTCTTTTTCCGTAGTGTATTTCTGTATTGTTTTAGTGATTCACCATAGTGAAGGGGTAGACTCAGGTTTTCCGGGTCTCTATGTTTTTGGTTGGACAGGTTTCTCAATTTCTTTCTTAGATTTTTGCATTCTTCATCAAACCATTTGTCATTATTGTTAATTTTCTTCGGTTTTCTATTTGAGATTTTTAGATTTGATAGGGAAGCTGAGAGGTCAAATATACTGTTAAGATTTTCTACTGCCAGGTTTACACCTTCACTATTACAGTGGAACGTTTTACCCAGGAAATTGTCTAAAAGGGATTGAATTTGTTGTTGCCTAATTGTTTTTTGGTAGGTTTCCAAACTGCATTCCTTCCATCTATAGCATTTCTTAATGTTACTCAGTTCCTTTGGCTTTGATGCCTCATGATTGAGTATTGCTCTGTTTAAGTAGACTGTGATTTTGCTGTGGTCTGATAGGGGTGTTAGTGGACTGACTGTGAACGCTCTGAGAGATTCTGGGTTGAGGTCAGTGATAAAGTAGTCTACAGTACTACTGCCAAGAGATGAGCTATAGGTGTACCTACCATAGGAGTCCCCTTGAAGCCTACCGTTGACTATGTACATACCCAGCGTGCGACAAAGCTGCAGGAGTTGTGACCCTTTTTTGTTGGTTAAGTTGTCATAGTTGTGCCTAGGGGGGCATATGTGGGAGGGGATGCTGTCACCTCCAGGCAGATGTTTGTCCCCCTGTGTGCTGAGGGTGTCAGGTTCTTGTCCAGTTCTGGCATTTAGGTCGCCACAGACTAGTACATGTCCCTGGGCCTGGAAATGATTGATTTCGCCCTCCAGGATGGAGAAGCTGTCTTCATTAAAATATGGGGATTCTAGTGGGGGGATATAGGTAGCACACAGGAGGACATTTTTCTCTGTTAGGATAATTTCCTTTTGAATTTCTAGCCAAATGTAGAATGTTCCTGTTTTGATTAATTTAATGGAGTTAGTTAGGTCTGCTCTATACCAAATTGGCATACCCCCTGAGTCCCTTCCCTGTTTCACACCTGGTAGTTTGGTGGATGGGACTACCAGCTCTTCCTCTCTCTTCGTCTCTCTTCCTCTCTCTTTCTCTCGCTTCCTTTCTCTTCCTCTCTCTTCGTCTCTCTTTCTCTCTTCGTCTCTCTCTCTCTCTCTTCGTCTCTCTTCCTCTCTCTTCGTCTCTCTTCCTCTCTCTTCGTTTCTCTTCCTCTCTCTTTCTCTCTTCCTCTCTCTTCCTCTCGCTTCCTTTCTCTTCCTCTCTCTTCGTCTCTCTTCCTCCCTCTTCCTCTCTCTTCGTCTCTCTTCCTCTCTCTTTGTTTCTCTTTCTCTCCCTTCCTCTCGCTTCCTTTCTCTTCCTCTCTCTTTTCGTCTCTCTTCCTCTCGCTTCCGCTCTCTTCCTCTCGCTTCCTCTCGCTTTGTCTCTCTTCATCTCTCTTCCTCTCTCTTCATCTCTCTTCCTCTCTCTCTCTCTCTTCCTCTCTCTTCATCTCTCTTCCTCTCTCTTCGTCTCTCTTCCTCTCTCTTTCTCTCTCTTCCTCTCTCTTCCTCTCTCTTCCTTTCTCTTCCTCTCTTCGTCTCTCTTCCTCTCTCTTCATATCTCTTCCTCTCTCTTCCTCTCTCTTCCTCTCTCTTCATCTCTCTTCCTCTCGCTTCCACTCTCTTCCTCTCGCTTTGTCTCTCTTCATCTCTCTTCCTCTCTCTTCGTCTCTCTTCCTCTCTCTTTCTCTCTCTTCCTCTCTCTTCCTCTCTCTTCCTCTCGCTTCCTTTCTCTTCCTCTCTCTTCGTCTCTCTTCCTCTCTCTTCATCTCTCTTCCTCTCTCTTCATCTCTCTTCCTCTCTCTTCCTCTCTCTTCGTCTCTCTTCGTCTCGTTTCCTCTCTCTTCATTTCTCTTTCTCTCTCTTTCTCTCTCTTCCTCTCGCTTCCTCTCTCTTCCTCTCTCTTCCTCTCGCTTCCTCTCTCTTCCTCTTTCTTCGTCTTGCTTCCTCTCTCTTCCTCTCGCTTCCTTTCTCTTCCTCTCTCTTCCTCTCTCTTTCTCTCCCTTTCTCTCTCTTCGTCTCTCTTCCTCTCGCTTCCTCTCGCTTCCTCTCTCTTCATCTCTATTCCTCTCTCTTCGTCTCTCTTTATCTCTCTTGCTCTCTCTTCGTCTCTCTTCCTCTCTCTCTCTCTCTTCGTCTCTCTTCCTCTCTCTTCGTCTCTCTTCCTCTCTCTTTGTCACTCTTTCTCTCTCTCTCTCTTCCTCTCGTCCTCTCTCTTCTTCTCTCTTCCTCTCTCTTCCTCTCTCTTCCTCTCTCTTCCTCTCGCTTCGTCTCTCTTTCTCTCTCTTTCTCTCTCTTCCTCCTTCTTCCTCTCGCTTCCTCTCCCTCTCGCTTCCTCTCTCTGCCTCTCACTTCGTCTCTCTTCCTCTCTCTTCCTCTCGCTTCCCCCCTCTTCCTCTCGCTTCCTCTCGCTTCCTCTCGCTTCGTCTCTCTTCGTCTCTCTTCCTCTCTCTTCGTCTCTCTTTCTCTCTCTTTCTCTCTCTTCCTCTCTCTTCATCTCTCTTCCTCTCGCTTCCTCTCTCTTCGTCTCTCTTTGTATCTCTTTCTCTATCTTTCTCTCTCTTCCTCTCTCTTTTTCTATGAAATTCAATTCAATTTGCTTTATTGGCATGATGTAACAATGTACATATTGCCAAAGCTTACTTTGGATATTTACAATATGAAAATAATAAGAATCAAAATTGTCAACGGGACAACAGTAACAGCAATAACCAAGGGTCAAAATAACCAAACATTCAACAATAACAATAAGCATACAATTGAGGACATGTGCAAGTTGTTTGGGCTGTCAGACACTGTCCCTCAACTTATGGCAGGCAGCAATGTAGTGCGCTGCCAACCCACAGCTCTCTGCGTCCTCCCCCAACAGGTAGCCTACTCTCATCAGAGAGGTCTTTGAAACCTTGAATAAGGGTTTCAAATTTGCAGCTCCGTCTCAGGTTCTGCTGTTGCACAGCCTTTCCTCTGCAGGGAGCCAGGTTTTCCTGTGTCTACCCTTCTCATTGGCAAGGCTGTGCTCACTGAGCCTGTACTTTGTCAAGATTTTTCTTAGGTTTTGATCAGTAACCATGGTCAAATATTTAGCCACAGTGTACTGTCAATTTAGGGCCAGATAGCACTGCATTTTGCTTTGTGTTTGTGCTTGTGTTTCCCAATAAGCAATGTAGTTTTGTTTTGACTGTGTTGTAATTTGGTTTATCCTGATTGATTGGATGTTCTGGTCCTAAGGCTTCAGTGTGTTAGTAGAACAGGTTTGTGAACTCAGCCCCAGGACCAGCTGGATGAGGGGACTCTTTTCTTTGCTCAGCTCTTGGCATTGCAGGGCTTGGTAATGATATGAGAAGGGATCACTGTATTTTAGATGTTTCCAAAACTTAATTGCTCTTTTTTGAGTTTTTATTATTAGTGGATATTGGCCTAATTCTGCCCTGCATGCATTGTTTTATAGTTTTCCTCTGGACATGTAGTAGAATCTTACAGAACTCTGCATGCAGGGTTTCAATGGGGTGTTTGTCCCATTTGTTGAACTCTTGCAAGTGAACCCCACACCTCGCTGCCATAAAGTGCAATTGGTTCAATGACACATTCAATTAGTTTTAGCCAAATTTTAAGTAGGTATTTCAATTAGATTTTTTTTATGGTGTAGAATGCCCTGCGTGCTTTCTCTCTCAGTTCATTCACTGCCTCATAAAGGTGTCCAGTTCAGCTTAAGTAATTGTTGTATGTTCAGTACTCTATATATTTTGTACCAATTGAGAACTTTGGTCTAATTCACTGAGATCTGGATCTTCTCTGGAAAATCATTATTTTAGTCTGTTTGGGGTTTACTGCCAGACCCCAGGTCTTTTACTCTCTCTTCATCTCTCCCTCTCTCTCCCTCTCTCGTCCTCTCTTTTCCTCTCTCCCTCTCTCCCTCTCTCGTCCTCTTTTCTACTCTCTTCCTCTCTCTCCCTCTCTCGTCCTCTCTTTTCTACTCTCTTCCTCTCTCTCCCTCTCTCCCCCTCTCTCGTCCTCTCTTTTCTACTCTCTTCCTCTCTCTCTCTCCCTCTCTCCCCCTCTCTCCCCCTCTCTCCCTCTCTGTCTCCCTCTCGTCCACTCTTTTCTACTCTCTTCCTCTCTCTCCCTCTCTCCCCCTCTCTCCCTCTGTCTCCCTCTCTCGTCCTCTCTTTTCTACTCTCTTCCTCTCTCCACAATGTGCAGTGCTAATAGAACACATATCTCCACCTCCCTGTCATTTAGTAACCACATTAGCACCATTCCACACAACTAAGAGGCACTTCTGCTACTCATAAAAGAGAGTGATTACATCCAGAAAAAGAAGTGATAGAGCGATAGAGGTGGGGATGAAAAGACAGAGCCAGTGAAAGAGGTAGAGGAAGAAAGAATGTCTAAGAGGTAGAGAATGATGTGCATAATAAATGCTGATTTCATCTCCTCTGTATAAATGTGTGAGGGACAGAATGTGATTATGTGGAAGAGGACGAGGCCTGTATGAACGATAAATAATGTCCCACTCACACCCAAGAGATAATGATACGCTGTCCAATTATTAGTTAGAGGTGGGTGTCTTGTGGTGTAGGATTGTTGTTGTTCAGATGTTCCACAGATACTCTACAGACGTTCTCAGAGATAATGACACATGCCTCCACCTCAACCCAATAAACAGATAACGCCATGTATTCTCTCTCTCTCTCTCTCTCTCTCTCTCTCTCTCTCTCTCTCTCTCTCTCTCTCTGTGTCTCTCTCTGTCTCTTGCTCTCTCTCTCTCTGTCTCTCTCTGTCTCTCTCTGTCTCTTGCTCTCTCTCTCTCTCTCCCTCTCTCTCTCTCTGTGTCTCTCTCTCTCTCTCTTTCTGTCTCTCTCTCTGCCTCTGTCTCTATCTCTGTCTCCCTCTCTGTGTCTCTGTCTCTCTCTCTGTCTCTGTCTCTCTTTCTGTCTCTCTCTCTATCTCTGTCTGTTTTTCTGTCTCTATCTCTGTCTCTCTCTCTGTGTGTCTCTGTCTCTCTCTCTGTGTGTCTCTGTCTCTCTCTCTGTGTGTCTCTGTCTCTCTCTCTGTCTCTCTCTCTCAATATTTTTGTTACTATAGATTTTTCTCCTCTTGATGATAATCTGCACATTCATACTGACAGGGTATTTGCATATGATGCCAGCAAAGCTTATTATTTCATTATTGACTTCCTTTATATATCCACTTGAGAGGAATAGCTGAGATGTTGTTTTGTATTGTTGCTCTCCATATCTTTTGTCAGTAAAGGATTGCCATGGGAAGATGAGTGTTCTCCAGTACGACCCTTTTAGAGATATCAATAGCAGAGGTGATAGAGGCTTTTGCACCGGTATTACATATTGTACACCACACATTGCTATCTCAAGGATAGAGGAAACTGATAGTCTGTCTGTCTGTCTGTCTGTCTGTCTGTCTGTCTGTCTGTCTGTCTGTCTGTCTGTCTGTCTGTCTGTCTGTCTGTCTGTCTGTCTGTCTGTCTGTGTCTGTCTGTCTGTATGTCTGTCTGTATGTCTGTCTCTGTGTCTGTCTGCCTGTATGTCTGTCTCTGTGTCTGTCTGTCTGCCTGTCTGTCTGTATGTCTGTATCTGTGTCTGTCTGTCTGCCTGTCTGTCTGTCTGTGGCTCTGTATGTCTGTCTGTCTGTCTGTCTGTCTGTCTGTCTGTCTGTCTGTCTGTCTGTCTGTCTGTCTGTCTGTCTGTCTGTCTGTCTGCCTGTCTCTGTCTGTCTGTCTGTCTGTCTGTCTGTCTGTCTGTCTGTCTGTCTGTCTGTCTGTCTGTCTGTCTGTCTGTCTGTCTGTCTGTCTGTCTGTCTGTCTGTCTGTCTGTCTGTCTGTCTGTCTGTCTGTCTGTCTGTCTGTCTGTCTGTCTGTCTGTCTGTCTGTATGTATGTATGTATGTATGTATGTATGTATGTATGTATGTATGTATGTATGTCTGTGTGTCTGTATGTCTGTCTGTATGTCTGTCTCTGTGTCTGTCTGTCTGCCTGTATGTCTGTCTCTGTGTCTGTCTGTCTGTCTGTCTGTCTGTCTGTCTGTCTGTCTGTCTGTCTGTCTGTCTGTCTGTCTGTCTGTCTGTCTGTCTGTCTGTCTGTCTGTCTGTCTGTCTGTCTGTCTGTCTGTCTGTCTGTCTGTCTGTCTGTCTGTCTGTCTGTCTGTCTGTCTCTGTGTCTGTCTCTGTCTCTGTGTCTGTCTGTCTGTCTGTCTGTCTGTCTGTCTGTCTGTCTGTCTGTCTGTCTGTCTGTCTGTCTAAATCCATTAACAAATGGATTTATCAGTGGTGACCGTGTTACCTAGCCTCAGTGCAGTGGGCAGCTGGGAGGAGGTGCTCTTGTTCTCCATGGACTTCACAGTGTCCCAGAGCTTTTTGGAGTTGGAGCTACAGGATGCAAACTTCTGCCTGAAGAAGCTGGCCTTCCTGGCTTTCCTGACTGACTGTGTGTATTGGTTCCTGACTTCCCTGAACAGTTGCATATCGCGGGGACTGTTCGATGCTATTGCAGTCCGCCACAGGATGTTTTTGTGCTGGTCGAGGGCAGTCAGGTCTGGAGTGAACCAAGGGCTATATCTGTTCTTAGTTCTGCATTTTTTGAACGGAGCATGCTTATCTAAAATGGTGAGGAAGTTACTTTTAAAGAATGACCAGGCATCCTCGACTGAAGGGATGATGTCAATGTCCTTCCAGGATACCCGGGCCAGGTCGATTAGAAAGGCCTGCTCACAGAAGTGTTTTAGGGAGCATTTGACAGTGATAAGGGGTGGTCGTTTGACTGCGGCTTCGTAGCGGATACAGGCAAGGAGGCAGTGATCGCTGAGATCCTGGTTGAAGACAGCGAAGGTGTATTTGGAGGGCCAGTTGGTCAGGATGACGTCTATGAGGGTGCCCTTGTTTACAGATTTATGGTTGTACCTGGTGGGTTCCTTGATGATTTGTGTGAGATTGAGGGCATCTAGCTTAGATTGTAGGACTGCCGGGGTGTTAAGCATATCCCAGTTTAGGTCACCTAACAGAACAAACTCAAAATCAAATCAAATCAAATTTTATTTGTCACATACACATGGTTAGCAGATGTTAATGCGAGTGTAGCGAAATGCTTGTGCTTCTAGTTCCGACAATGCAGTGATAACCAACAAGTAATCTAACTAACAATTCCAAAAAAAACTACTGTCTTATACACAGTGTAAGGGGATAAGGAACATGTACATAAGGATATATGAATGAGTGATGGTACAGAGCAGCATACAGTAGATGGTATCGAGTACAGTATATACATATGAGATGAGTGTGTAGACAAAGTAAACAAAGTGGCATAGTTAAAGTGGCTAGTGATACATGTGTTACATAAGGATGCAGTCGATGTTGTAGAGTACAGTATATACATATGCATATGAGATGAATAATGTAGGGTAAGTAACATTATATAAGGTAGCATTGTTTAAAGTGGCTAGTGATATATTTACATCATTTCCATCAATTCCCATTATTAAAATGGCTGGAGTTGGGTCAGTGTCAATGACAGTGTGTTGGCAGCAGCCACTCAATGTTAGTGGTGGCTATTTAACAGTCTGATGGCCTTGAGATAGAAGCTGTTTTTCAGTCTCTCGGTCCCAGCTTTGATGCACCTGTACTGACCTCGCCTTCTGGATGATAGCGGGGTGAACAGGCAGTGGTTCGGGTGGTTGATGTCCTTGATGATCTTTATGGCCTTCCTGTAACAACGGGTGGTGTAGGTGTCCTGGAGGGCAGGTAGTTTGCCCCCGGTGACTCTGAAGCTAGATGGGGGGGAATCAATTCACAAATGGTGTCCAGGGCACAGCTGGGTGCTGAGGGGGGTCGGTAGCAGGTGGCAACAGTGAGAGACTTATTTCTGGAGAGAGTAATTTTCAAGATTAGTAGTTCGAACTGTTTGGGTATGGACCTGGAAAGTATGACATTACTTTGCAGGCTATCTCTGCAGTAGACTGGAACTCCTCCCCCTTTGGCAGTTCTATCTTGACGGAAGATGTTATAGTTGGGTATGGAAATCTCAGAATTTTTGGTGGCCTTCCTGAGCCAGGATTCAGACACGGCAAGGACATCAGGGTTAGCAGAGTGTGCTAAAGCAGTGAGTAAAACAAACTTGGGGAGGAGGCTTCTGATGTTGACATGCATGAGACCAAGGCTTTTTTGATCACAGAAGTCAACAAATGAGGGTGCCTGGGGACATGCAGGGCCTGGGTTTACCTCCACATCACCCGCGGAACAGAGGAGGAGTAGTATGAGGTTGCGGCTAAAGGCTATCAAAACTGGTCGCCTAGAGCGTTGGGGACAGAGAATGAAAGGAGCAGATTTCTGGGCATGGTAGAATATATTCAGGGCATAATGCACAGACAGGGGTATGGTGGGGTGCGGGTACAACGGAGGTAAGCCCAGGCACTGGGTGATGATGAGAGAGGTTGTATCTCTGGACATGCTGGTTGTAATGGGTGAGGTCACCACATGTGTGGGAGGTGGGACAAAGGAGGTATCAGGGGTGGATCTAGGGGCTCCATTGTAAACTAAAACAATGATAACTAACCTGAACAACAGTATACAAGACATATTGACATTTGAGAGAGACATACAGTTATCACAGGTGTTGAATTGGGAGAGCTAGCTAAAACAGTAGCTAAAACAGTTGGTGTGACAACAACAGCTAATCAGCTAGCACAACAACAGCAGGTAAAATGGCGTAGGCAAGGCAGGGGGGGTCGGATTAACTACACACAGAGCCTGAGTGCGGCTGGGGCCGACAGATAAAACATAAACAAGCAGAATGGAGTACCGTGATTAATGGACAGTCTAGCACGCATCAGCTATGTAGCCAAGTGATCAGTGTCCAGGGGGCCAGCGGTGGATGGGGCAGGGATGCTGGACTGGCGAGTGTTATCCAGGTTAAAAAAACAGTTAGCAGTGGCTAACAATGACTAAATAGCTTGTAGCTAGTTAGCTGGTTAGCTTCTGGAGGTTCTTGAGTGTGTTCTAAAATGTAAAAATAATGGCGATTCCGTATCACATTGGGTGAGGCAGGTTACCGGAAGGTATAAACAAATTAAAAATCGAAAAGGGAAAGTAAATATGGGTCCAGTGAGTGTTTGGGATGCGGCGATTCAGACGGTTAGTAGGCCAGGGCTAAACAAGGTAGCAGTTAGCGGGCCGGGGCTAAACCAGCTAGCAGGCCGGATTAGCAAGCAAGGACGTCGCGATGGGGTGAGTCTGTTTATTCCTCTTCATGCGGTGACATCGATAGACCGGTCGAGGGTCCGGATATTGTAGCCCAGGAGTATGCTTCGGTGGTAGCACAGGAGCTCTGGCCGGGCTAGCTTCAAGCTAAGTGGGTGGAAACGCTAGCCAGGAGTAATCATCCGGGGTTGCAGTTAGCTAGATAGCTAGTTGTGAAGAATCCAGCTGAAAATGTTCCGTTTGCGGTGGGAATCCGGGGATAAAAAATAATAGGTCCGTTATGCTCTGGTTAGAGTCGCGTTGTTCGAACTGGCGAGAGCTTTCCGAGCTAAAGGTTAGCTGATGACCGGTTAGCTGAAGACCGCTAGCAATGGTTTGCTGACTGATAGCTGGTAGCTAGATGGTAGTTAACTGGCTAGCTTCAGTTGAGGGGTTTCGGATCCAAAGTAGATATAAGTACTTTAGAAGAAAATAGCTACATTGGGTGAGGCGGGTTGCAGGAGAGTATTTAGAAGTTGAGGTTTAACAAAATGTTTTGAAAGATATGCGAAGAAAAATATGTTTAAAAAATATAAAAAATGATATACAAGGGACACGACACGACAAGACGTTCGACTGCTACGCCATCTTGGCTTCAAGATTGGTCCTCCAGTTGGTCCTCCGGTTGAGGGGGGTGAAAGAGAGATGGATGAAAGAGGGGATAGAGAGAGGTGGTGTGGCATGGGGTGGAAGTTGTAGTCTAGCCCTACGGTGGTATGATGAATTTGGCGTGGGGGGTGAGAGTGTTACTCAAGGTTGGGGTAATGAATGTAAGGGATTGGGGTTTGAGTGTGGGGGTGCGTGATAGATGTAGCATGTCTGAAAATGTTGTTTTTCTGCTTGATACTACCAATACTCTCCTATCTGGAGTAGTGCAGGTCTGCATCATCTCTCTCTCTCTCTATCTCTCTTCCTCTCTCTCTCCCTCTCTCTCTCTCTTCCTCTCTCTCTCTCTCTCTCTCTCCCTCTCTCTCTCTCTATCTCTCTCTCTCTTCATCTCTCTTCCTCTCTCTCTCTCTCTCTCTCTCTCTCCTCTCTCTCTCTCTACCTCTCCATCTCTCTTACTCTCTCTTTATCTCTCTCCCTCTCTCTCTCTCTACCTCTCCATCTCTCTTACTCTCTCTTTATCTCTCTCCCTCTCTATCTCTCTTCCCCTCTCTCTCTCTCTCTCTCTCTCTCTCTCTCTCTTCCTCTCTATCTCTCTTCCTCTGTCTCTCTCTCTCTCTCATTCTCTCTCTCTTTCTGTCTCTCTCTCTCTCTCCCTTCACTGTGTATTTTGTTGAGCACAGGAGGGTAGAAACAAACCTATCTGTTCCAGCAGACACACAGTGACTTGGACCGTCTGCCCATCTAGTGACAGAACCACTGGACTGACAGAGCGAAAAGAACACATTCCCACTGCCAAACCAGGAGAGCCCGACTTTACAGCAGCAGAAAGCTTCAGGCCTGCCTGGCCTGGTTCCAAACCAATCTCTGCCACACTCAGCTACTAGTCAAGGGCTGAGTCCCAATAGACTATGTGTCCCTTTCTTCATGCTCGCTGATGTGGAAAGTAGTAGTGCTTGGTCAAAAAATGGAGGTGAAAACCCATCTGGGCTTTTTCCATATCAGTGGTGATTGAGAGGAGAGGAGTGGAGAGGAGCAGGTGAAACTAGTCTTTACATTTCTGTTTGACCTTCTTTTCTTCTTTTGTGGTATTGTATTTCTCTCTTTTTTCTCCTCTCTTTCCTTTGTCTTGCTTAGTGTCTCTCTGTCTCTCTCTCTGCGTCTCTCTCTCTGCATTTCTCTACGTCTCTCTATGTCTCTCTCTCTGCCTCTTGCTCTCTGCGTCTCTCTCTCTCAACGTCTCTCTCTTTCTCTGCGTCTCTCTCTCTCTCTCTGCTTCTCGCTCTCTGTGTCTCTCTCTCTCTGCATCTCACTCTCTCTCTCTGCGTCTCTCTCTCTCTGCGTCTGTCTCTCTGCGTCTGTATCTCTGCGTCTGTCTCTCTGCGTCTGTCTCTCTGCGTCTGTCTCTCTGCGTCGATCTCTCTCTGCGTCTGTCTCTCTCTGCGTCTGTCTCTCTGCGTCTCTCTCTCTCTGCAGGAGAGTATTTAGAAGTTGAGGTTTAACAAAATGTTTTAAAAGATATGCAAAGAAAAATATGTTTAAAAAATATATAAAAAAGATATATACAAGGGACACGACACGACAAGACGTTCGACTGCTACGCCATCTTGGCTTCAAGATTGGTCCTCCAGTTGGTCCTCCGGTTGAGGGGGGTGAAAGAGAGATGGATGCGTCTGTCTCTCTGCATCTCTCTCTCTGCGTCTCTCTCTCTCTGCGTCTGTCTCTCTGCGTCTCTCTCTCTCTCTCTGCGTCTGTCTCTCTGTGTCTCTCTCTCTACGTCTCTCTCTCTCTCTGCGTCTCTCTCTCTCTGCGTCTCTCTCTCTCTCTCTGTGTGTGTCTCTCACTCTGCGTCTCTCTCTGTGCGTCTCTCTCACTCTGCGTCTCTCACTCTGCGTTTGTCTCTCTGCGTCTGTCTCTCTGCATCTCTCTCTCTGCGTCTCTCTCTCTCTGCGTCTCTCTCTCTGCGTCTCTCTCTCTCTGCGTCTCTCTCTCTGCGTCTCTCTCTCTCTGCGTCTCACGCTCTCTGTGTTTCTCTCTCTGCGTGTCTCTCTCAGCGTGTCTCTCGCTGCATCTCTCTCTCTCTACGTCACTCTCTCTCTCTGCGTCTCTCTCTCTGCGTTTCTCTCTCTCTGCGTCTCTCTCTCTCTCTCTCTCTCTCTGCTTCTCTCTCTCTCTCTGCATCTCTCTCTCTCTGTGTTTCTCTCTCTGCGTCTCTCTCTCTGCGTGTCTCTCTCTGCGTGTCTCTCGCTGCATCTCTCTCTCTCTCTGCGTCACTCTCTCTCTCTCTGCGTCTCTCTCTTGGCGTCTCTCTCTCTCTGCGTCTCTCTCTCTCTCTCTCTCTCTCTCTCTGAGTCTCTCTCCCTCTCTCTGCGTCTCTCTCTCTCTGTGTGTTTCTCTCTCTGCATCTCTCTCTGCGTGTCTCTCTCTGCGTCTGTCTCTCTGCGTCTCTCTCTCTGCGTCTCTCTCTCTCTGCATCTCTCTCTCTGTGTTTCTCTCTCTCTGTGTTTCTCTCTCTCTGTGTTTCTCTCTCTGCGTGTCTCTCTCTGCGTGTCTCTCTCTGCATCTCTCTCTCTGTGTTTCTCTCTCTCTGTGTTTCTCTCTCTGCGTGTCTCTCTCTGCGTCTCTCTCTCTGCATCTATCTCTCTGTGTTTCTCTCTCTCTGTGTTTCTCTCTCTGCGTGTCTCTCTCTGCGTGTCTCTCTCTGCATCTCTCTCTCTGTGTTTCTCTCTCTGTGTTTCTCTCTCTGCGTGTCTCTCTCTGTGTTTCTCTCTCTGCGTGTCTCTCTCTGTGTTTCTCTCTCTCTCTCTGTGTTTCTCTCTCTGTGTGTCTCTCTCTGCGTGTCTCTCTCTGCGTCTCTCTCTCTCTCTGCGTCTCTCTCTCTGCATCTCTCTCTCTGCGTCGTCCCTGTTGGGTCTCATAGTACAGAGACCAAGACCAGCCTGTTGGGTCTCATAGTGCAGAGACCAAGACCAGCCTGTTGGGTCTCATAGTGCAGAGACCAAGACCAGCCTGTTGGGTCTCATAGTGCAGAGACCAAGACCAGCCTGTTGGGTCTCATAGTACAGAGACCAAGACCAGCCTGTTGGGTCTCATAGTGCAGAGACCAAGACCAGCCTGTTGGGTCTCATAGTGCAGAGACCAAGACAAGCCTGTTGGGTCTCATAGTGCAGAGACCAAGACCAGCCTGTTGGGTCTCATAGTGCAGAGACCAAGACCAGCCTGTTGGGTCTCATAGTGCAGAGACCAAGACCAGCCTGTTGGGTCTCATAGTGCAGAGACCAAGACCAGCCTGTTGGGTCTCATAGTGCAGAGACTAAGCCAAAGAGAGGGACTCTCTCCTTCCCTGCATGTTTCTCTGAGTGTGTTCCAGACCAGTGTGATCACTGAGAGGGAGTCAGGGGGGCTGGGAGAGAGTCTGCTGGTGTGGTGTGTCTGCTGGTGTGGTGGTTAGTATTCCCAGAGAGCCAGCAGCCCACTCTAACAGCACAACTGAATTAGCAGACACTGGAGAGGCCATTGTGCTGTTGACTCTCTGTCCCCTGTCATAGCACACTGTAATTGCTACTCTAATTAGTATTTTTCTGCCACGCAGACAGTAATTCATAGTCACCTTCAAGCACATTCAGGCAGGCTGATAGACAGGCAAGCAGGCAGACAGGAAGCACGCCGTCCGTCCGTCCATCTTGTCACAGCCACAGCTGTCGCTTTACTGTTGTTCAAGCACACAGTTTCCCTCTCTCACTGACTTACTCGCTCGCCCTCTCTCATTCGTTTTCTCTCTCTGTCTCTCTCTTTGCTATATTCTTTCTCTCTCATAAACATTTATTGCCACACACTCATATACACTGTTCACAGTTTTCATTCTCATTTTTACTCACTCACTCGCAATTTTTTTGTGCCTTGCTCCAACCACAAGTCCACTGAAGATGACCCATACCAATAGACAAGATTGGGTTAGACCCTTGATTTCCAGTGAAGATGGATGGCTGTATATGTTCAAGTTGTGGTTGTATGTTGAAAGGGGAACAAACAGAGAGCGAGGTAGAGAGAGTATAGTTGCTATTCACAAGGTGAACGTTTTCTCCTTTCCTCCATCTTTTTCATTTGCTTTGTTCTCCTCCTGCAAGCGATTCAATCCCACGCTGGACGGAGAGATGGGTTTGGTTTCATTTGCTTTGTTCCCCTCCTGCAAGCGATTCAATCTCACGCTGGACGGAGAGATGGGTTTGGTTTCATTTGCTTTGTTCTCCTCCTGCAAGCGATTCAATCCCACGCTGGACGGAGAGATGGGTTTGGTTTCATTTGCTTTGTTCTCCTCCTGCAAGCGATTCAATCCCACGCTGGACGGAGAGATGGGTTTGGTTTCATTTGCTTTGTTCCCCTCCTGCAAGCGATTCAATCTCACGCTGGACGGAGAGATGGGTTTGGTTTCATTTGCTTTGTTCTCCTCCTGCAAGCGATTCAATCCCACGCTGGACGGAGAGATGGGTTTGGTTTCATTTCGTCCCTGGCTTCCACACTACCTCTCACTCTCATTCTCTCCTTCTCTTGTTTCTAAACTCCTCCTTGAAATCACCTTGTTCTCAGGACTCATCAATCTCTGTGTTGATCCCTTCACAAACATGGCTCCCTTGCCCACCATCCTTCCTTGTTTCCTCACCCCCTCTGTTCTTCCTCTCCATCTCCTCTCCTCTGTTCATCCCTACAGCCCAAAGTTTTTAAATATTTTAATGTTCTTTTCTAAGGGGGTAGATCAGCTTGAATACTGCAGTTTGATTGTAGCTTCCATCAATCCCCTATATATTTTATTTGTAAATATATATACAGACCTAATTTCTTTCCTCTCCTCATTTATCCTGTCCTCTCTCCTCTCCAGTTAATAGCCTTGTGTTTGATCCTGTCTTTCTCCTCTATTACATCTTATTTCCTATCTCTGTCCTCCTTTTGTGTCTCTCTCCCACTAGCTTGCCCTTCTCTGTCTCTCTCCCACTAGCTTGCCCTTCTCTGTCTCTCTCCCACTAGCTTGCCCTTCTCTGTCTCTCTCCCACTAGCTTGCCCTTCTCTGTCTCTCTCCCACTAGCTTGCCCTTCTCTGTCTCTCTCCCACTAGCTTGCCCTTCTCTGTCTCTCTCCCACTAGCTTGCCCTTCTCTGTCTCTCTCCCACTAGCTTGCCCTTCTCTGTCTCTCTCCCACTAGCTTGCCCTTCTCTGTCTCTCTCCCACTAGCTTGCCCTTCTCTGTCTCTCTCCCACTAGCTTGCCCTTCTCTGTCTCTCTCTGGCCTTTCAGTATTCATTTTCTTAGTCTGCCACTGCTGTCTACCTATCATGTGTTATGACTTTCCATCCCACTGCCTCTTCATCTCTTCATTTTCCTGCTCTCTCTCCCCATCTGGTCTTTGAAGTGAGAAGGGGACAGGCGTGGAGGGGGCCTGTCCCTTTAAGACGTTAAACTCTAAAGGACTGTAGCAGCGCTCCTGGAGTCAGACACTAATAGAGAGGAGGAAGAAAGAGAGAGGGAGTGGAAGAAGACAGAATGGAGAGGAGAGGAGAGTGGTTTTGTTTTCTCATACCGTGGCGGGCCCAGGAGATGACAAGGGGTCTTTGATGTGCAATGTTTCACCCGCTCTCTCTCTCTCTGTCTCCCTCCCTCCTTCTCTCCCTCTCTGTTTCTCTGCCACACTGTCCAATTGAGTAGGCCCATTGTTGTTATTCTCTCCTTTCCCCCAATCTCTCTTCAGCTTTCTTCCCTGCCCTTTTATTTACTTACTTATTTTCCGACCGCGAGGCGCTACAGAGGGTAGTAAGTACGGCCCAGTACATCACAGGGGCCAAGCTTCCTACCTCTATACCAGGCGGTGTCAGCCACCCCAGTCATAGACTGTTCTCTCTGCTACCGCATGGCAAGTGGTACCGGAGCACCAAGTCTAGGTCCAAGAGGCTCCTTAACAGCTTCTACCCCACTATTCACATCGACCCTCTTCTTCTTTACGCTGCTGCTACCCGCTGTTTATTATCTATACATAGTCACTTTAGCCCTACTTACATGTACATATTACCTCAACTAACCTGTTTATTATCTATACATAGTCACTTTAGCCCTACTTACATGTACATATTACCTCAGTTACCTCAACTAACCTGTTTATTATCTATACATAGTCACTTTAGCCCTACTTACATGTATATATTACCTCAATTACCTCAACTAACCTGTTTATTATTTACACATAGTCACTTTAGCCCTACTTTTTTATTTTTTATTTTTTATTTCACCTTTATTTAACCAGGTAGGCTAGTTGAGAACAAGTTCTCATTTGCAACTGCGACCTGGCCAAGATAAAGCATAGCAGTGTGAATAGACAACACAGAGTTACACATGGAATAAACAATTAACAAGTCAATAACACAGTAGAAAAAAATGGGCAGTCTATATACAATGTGTGCAAAAGGCATGAGGAGGTAGGCGAATAATACAATTTTGCAGATTAACACTGGAGTGATAAATGATCAGATGGTCATGTACAGGTAGAGATATTGGTGTGCAAAAGAGCAGAAAAATAAATAAATAAAAACAGTATAAAAACAGTATGGGAATGAGGTAGGTGAAAATGGGTGGGCTATTTTCCTATAGACTATGTACAGCTGCAGCGATCGGTTAGCTGCTCGGATAGCTGATGTTTGAAGTTGGTGAGGGAGATAAAAGTCTCCAACTTCAGCGATTTTTGCAATTCGTTCCAGTCACAGGCAGCAGAGTACTGGAACGAAAGGCGGCCAAATGATGTGTTGGCTTTAGGGATGATCAGTGAGATACACCTGCTGGAGAGCGTGCTACGGATGGGTGTTGCCATCGTGACCAGTGAACTGAGATAAGGCGGAGCTTTACCTAGCATGGACTTGTAGATGACCTGGAGCCAGTGGGTCTGGCGACGAATATGTAGTGAGGGCCAGCCGACTAGAGCATACAAGTCGCAGTGGTGGGTGGTATAAGGTGCTTTAGTGACAAAACGGATGGCACTGTGATAGACTGCATCCAGTTTGCTGAGTAGAGTGTTGGAAGCCATTTTGTAGATGACATCGCCAAAGTCGAGGATCGGTAGGATAGTCAGTTTTACTAGGGTAAGCTTGGCAGCGTGAGTGAAGGAGGCTTTGTTGCAGAATAGAAAGCCGACTCTTGATTTGATTTTCGATTGGAGATGTTTGATGTGGGTCTGGAAGGAGAGTTTGCAGTCTAGCCAGACACCTAGGTACTTATAGATGTCCACATATTCAAGGTCGGAACCATCCAGGGTGGTGATGCTAGTCGGGCATGCGGGTGCAGGCAGCGATCGGTTGAAAAGCATGCATTTGGTTTTACTCGCGTTTAAGAGCAGTTGGAGGCCACGGAAGGAGTGCTGTATGGCATTGAAGCTCGTTTGGAGGTTAGATAGCACAGTGTCCAATGACGGGCCGAAAGTATATAGAATGGTGTCGTCTGCGTAGAGGTGGATCAGGGAAACGCCCGCAGCAAGAGCAACATCATTGATATACACAGAGAAAAGAGTCGGCCCGAGAATTGAACCCTGTGGCACCCCCATAGAGACTGCCAGAGGACCGGACAGCATGCCCTCCGATTTGACACACTGAACTCTGTCTGCAAAGTAATTGGTGAACCAGGCAAGGTAGTCATCCGAAAAACCGAGGCTGTTGAGTCTGCCGATAAGAATATGGTGATTGACAGAGTCGAAAGCCTTGGCGAGGTCGATGAAGACGGCTGCACAGTACTGTCTTTTATCGATGGCGGTTATGATATCGTTTAGTACCTTGAGCGTGGCTGAGGTGCACCCGTGACCGGCTCGGAAACCAGATTGCACAGCGGAGAAGGTACGGTGGGATTCGAGATGGTCAGTGACCTGTTTGTTGACTTGGCTTTCGAAGACCTTAGATAGGCAGGGCAGGATGGATATAGGTCTGTAACAGTTTGGGTCCAGGGTGTCTCCCCCTTTGAAGAGGGGGATGACTGCGGCAGCTTTCCAATCCTTGGGGATCTCAGACGATATGAAAGAGAGGTTGAACAGGCTGGTAATAGGGGTTGCGACAATGGCGGCAGATAGTTTCAGAAATAGCGGGTCCAAATTGTCAAGCCCAGCTGATTTGTACGGGTCCAGGTTTTGCAGCTCTTTCAGAACATCTGCTATCTGGATTTGGGTAAAGGAGAACCTGGAGAGGCTTGGGTGAGGAGCTACGGGGGGGGGCGGAGCTGTTGGCCGAGGTTGGAGTAGCCAGGTGGAAGGCATGGCCAGCCGTTGAGAAGTGCTTATTGAAGTTACTTACATGTACATATTACCTCAGTTACCTCAACTAACCTGTTTATTATCTATACATAGTCACTTTAGCCCTACTTACATGTACATATTACCTCAATTACCTCAACTAACCTGTTTATTATTTACACATAGTCACTTTAGCCCTAATTACATGTACATATTACCTCAGTTACCTCAACTAACCTGTTTATTATTTATACATAGTCACTTTAGCCCTACTTACATGTACATATTACCTCAACTAACCTGTTTATTATCTATACATAGTCACTTTAGCCCTACTTACATGTACATATTACCTCAACTAACCTGTTTATTATCTATACATATTCACTTGAGCCCTACTTACATGTACATATTACCTCAACTAACCTGTTTATTATCTATACATATTCACTTGAGCCCTACTTACATGTACATATTACCTCAACTAACCTGTTTATTATCTATACATATTCACTTGAGCCCTACTTACATGTACATATTACCTCAACTAACCTGTTTATTATCTATACATAGTCACTTTAGCCCTACTTACATGTACATATTACCTCAACTAACCTGTTTATTATCTATACATAGTCACTTTAACCCTACCTACATGTACATATTACCTCAACTAACCTGTTTATTATCTATACATAGTCACTTTAGCCCTACTTACATGTACATATTACCTCTATGACCTCAACTAACCTGTTTATTATCTACACATAGTCACTTTAGCCCTACTTACATGTACATATTACCTCTATGACCTCAACTAACCTGTTTATTATCTACACATAGTCACTTTACCCCTACTTACATGTACATATTACCTCAACTAACCTGTTTATTATCTACACATAGTCACTTTAGCCCTACTTACATGTACATATTACCTCAATTACCTCAACTAACCTGTTTATTATCTATACATAGTCACTTTAGCCCTACTTACATGTACATATTACCTCAACTAACCTGTTTATTATCTATACATAGTCACTTTAGCCCTACTTACATGTACATATTACCTCAATTACCTCAACTAACCTGTTTATTATCTATACATAGTCACTTTAGCCCTACTTACATGTACATATTACCTCAACTAACCTGTTTATTATCTATACATAGTCACTTTAGCCCTACTTACATGTACATATTACCTCAATTACCTCAACTAACCTGTTTATTATCTATACATAGTCACTTTAGCCCTACTTACATGTACATATTACCTCAATTACCTCAACTAACCTGTTTATTATCTATACATAGTCACTTTAGCCCTACTTACATGTACATATTACCTCAATTACCTCAACTAACCTGTTTATTATCTATGCATAGTCACTTTAGCCCTACTTACATGTACATATTACCTCAATTATCTCAACTAACCTGTTTATTATCTATACATAGTCACTTTAGCCCTACTTACATGTACATATTACCTCAACTAACCTGTTTATTATCTATACATAGTCACTTTAGCCCTACTTACATTTACATATTACCTCAATTACCTCAACTAACCTGTTTATTATCTACACATAGTCACTTTAGCCCTACTTACATGTACATATTACCTCAATTACCTCAACAAACCTGTTTATTATCTATACATAGTCACTTTAGCCCTACTTACATGTACATATTACCTCAATTACCTCAACTAACCTGTTTATTATCTATACATAGTCACTTTAGCCCTACTTACATGTACATATTACCTCAACTAACCTGTTTATTATCTATACATATTCACTTTAGCCCTACCTACATGTACATATTACCTCAACTAACCTGTTTATTATCTACACATAGTCACTTTAGCCCTACTTACATGTACATATTACCTCAATTACCTCAACTAACCTGTTTATTATCTATACATAGTCACTTTAGCCCTACTTACATGTACATATTACCTCAACTAACCTGTTTATTATCTATACATAGTCACTTTAGCCCTACTTACATGTACATATTACCTCAATTACCTCAACTAACCTGTTTATTATCTATACATAGTCACTTTAGCCCTACTTACATGTACATATTACCTCAACTAACCTGTTTATTATCTATACATAGTCACTTTAGCCCTACTTACATGTACATATTACCTCAATTACCTCAACTAACCTGTTTATTATCTATACATAGTCACTTTAGCCCTACTTACATGTACATATTACCTCAACTAACCTGTTTATTATCTATACATAGTCACTTTAGCCCTACTTACATGTACATATTACCTCAACTAACCTGTTTATTATCTATACATAGTCACTTTATCCCTACTTACATTTACATATTACCTCAATTACCTCAACTAACCTGTTTATTATCTACACATAGTCACTTTAGCCCTACTTACATGTACATATTACCTCTATGACCTCAACTAACCTGTTTATTATCTACACATAGTCACTTTAGCCCTACTTACATGTACATATTACCTCTATGACCTCAACTAACCTGTTTATTATCTACACATAGTCACTTTACCCCTACTTACATGTACATATTACCTCAACTAACCTGTTTATTATCTACACATAGTCACTTTAGCCCTACTTACATGTACATATTACCTCAATTACCTCAACTAACCTGTTTATTATCTATACATAGTCACTTTAGCCCTACTTACATGTACATATTACCTCAACTAACCTGTTTATTATCTATACATAGTCACTTTAGCCCTACTTACATGTACATATTACCTCAATTACCTCAACTAACCTGTTTATTATCTATACATAGTCACTTTAGCCCTACTTACATGTACATATTACCTCAATTACCTCAACTAACCTGTTTATTATCTATACATAGTCACTTTAGCCCTACTTACATGTACATATTACCTCAATTACCTCAACTAACCTGTTTATTATCTATGCATAGTCACTTTAGCCCTACTTACATTTACATATTACCTCAATTACCTCAACTAACCTGTTTATTATCTACACATAGTCACTTTAGCCCTACTTACATGTACATATTACCTCAATTACCTCAACAAACCTGTTTATTATCTATACATAGTCACTTTAGCCCTACTTACATGTACATATTACCTCAACTAACCTGTTTATTATCTATACATAGTCACTTTAGCCCTACTTACATGTACCCTACTTACATGTACATATTACCTCAACTAACCTGTTTATTATCTATACATATTCACTTTAGCCCTACTTACATGTACATATTACCTCAACTAACCTGTTTATTATCTATACATAGTCACTTTAGCCCTACTTACATGTACATATTACCTCAATTACCTCAACTAACCTGTTTATTATCTATACATAGTCACTTTAGCCCTACTTACATGTACATATTACCTCAACTAACCTGTTTATTATCTATACATAGTCACTTTAGCCCTACTTACATGTACATATTACCTCAATTACCTCAACTAACCTGTTTATTATCTATACATAGTCACTTTAGCCCTACTTACATGTACATATTACCTCAACTAACCTGTTTATTATCTATACATAGTCACTTTAGCCCTACTTACATTTACATATTACCTCAATTAACTAACCTGTTTATTATCTATACATAGTCACTTTAGCCCTACTTACATGTACATATTACCTACATGTCAATTACCTCAACTAACCTGTTTATTATCTATACATAGTCACTTTAGCCCTACTTACATGTACATGTTACCTCAATTACCTCAACTAACCTGTTTATTATCTATACATAGTCACTTTAGCCCTACTTACATGTACATATTACCTCAACTAACCTGTTTATTATCTATACATAGTCACTTTAGCCCTACTTACATTTACATATTACCTCAATTACCTCAACGAACCTGTTTATTATCTATACATAGTCACTTTAGCCCTACTTACATGTACATATTACCTCAACTAACCTGTTTATTATCTATACATAGTCACTTTAGCCCTACTTACATTTACATATTACCTCAATTACCTCAACTAACCTGTTTATTATCTACACATAGTCACTTTAGCCCTACTTACATGTACATATTACCTCAATTACCTCAACTAACCTGTTTATTATCTATACATAGTCACTTTAGCCCTACTTACATGTACATATTACCTCAACTAACCTGTTTATTATCTATACATAGTCACTTTAGCCCTACTTACATGTACATATTACCTCAATTACCTCAACTAACCTGTTTATTATCTATACATAGTCACTTTAGCCCTACTTACATGTACATATTACCTCAATCAACTAACCTGTTTATTATCTATACATAGTCACTTTAGCCCTACTTACATGTACATATTACCTCAATTACCTCAACTAACCTGTTTATTATCTATACATAGTCACTTTAGCCCTACTTACATGTACATATTACCTCAACTAACCTGTTTATTATCTATACATAGTCACTTTAGCCCTACTTACATGTACATATTACCTCAATTACCTCAACTAACCTGTTTATTATCTATACATAGTCACTTTAGCCCTACTTACATGTACATATTACCTCAACTAACCTGTTTATTATCTATACATAGTCACTTTAGCCCTACTTACATGTACATATTACCTCAATTACCTCAACTAACCTGTTTATTATCTATACATAGTCACTTTAGCCCTACTTACATGTACATATTACCTCAATTACCTCAACTAACCTGTTTATTATCTATACATAGTCACTTTAGCCCTACTTACATGTACATATTACCTCAACTAACCTGTTTATTATCTATACATAGTCACTTTAGCCCTACTTACATTTACATATTACCTCAATTACCTCAACTAACCTGTTTATTATCTACACATAGTCACTTTAGCCCTACTTACATGTACATATTACCTCAATTACCTCAACAAACCTGTTTATTATCTATACATAGTCACTTTAGCCCTACTTACATGTACATATTACCTCAACAAACCTGTTTATTATCTACACATAGTCACTTTAGCCCTACTTACATGTACATATTACCTCTATGACCTCAACTAACCTGTTTATTATCTATACATAGTCACTTTAGCCCTACTTACATGTACATATTACCTCAATTACCTCAACTAACCTGTTTATTATCTATACATAGTCACTTTAGCCCTACTTACATGTACATATTACCTCAACTAACCTGTTTATTATCTATACATAGTCACTTTAGCCCTACTTACATGTACATATTACCTCAATTACCTCAACTAACCTGTTTATTATCTACACATAGTCACTTTAGCCCTACTTACATGTACATATTACCTCAATGACCTCAACTAACCTGTTTATTATCTATACATAGTCACTTTAGCCCTACTTACATGTACATATTACCTCAACTAACCTGTTTATTATCTATACATAGTCACTTTAGCCCTACCTACATGTACATATTACCTCAATTACCTCAACCTGTTTATTATCTATACATAGTCACTTTAGCCCTACTTACATGTACATATTACCTCAACTAACCTGTTTATTATCTATACATAGTCACTTTAGCCCTACTTACATGTACATATTACCTCAATTACAACTAACCTGTTTATTATCTATACATAGTCACTTTAGCCCTACTTACATGTACATATTACCTCAACTAACCTGTTTATTATCTATACATAGTCACTTTAGCCCTACTTACATGTACATGTTACCTCAATTACCTCAACTAACCTGTTTATTATCTATACATAGTCACTTTAGCCCTACTTACATGTACATATTACCTCAACTAACCTGTTTATTATCTATACATAGTCACTTTAGCCCTACTTACATTTACATATTACCTCAATTACCTCAACTAACCTGTTTATTATCTATACATAGTCACTTTAGCCCTACTTACATGTACATATTACCTCAACTAACCTGTTTATTATCTATACATAGTCACTTTAGCCCTACTTACATGTACATATTACCTCAACTAACCTGTTTATTATCTATACATAGTCACTTTAGCCCTACTTACATGTACATATTACCTCAACTAACCTGTTTATTATCTATACATAGTCACTTTAGCCCTACTTACATGTACATATTACCTCAATTACCTCAACTAACCTGTTTATTATCTATACATAGTCACTTTAGCCCTACTTACATGTACATGTTACCTCAATTACCTCAACTAACCTGTTTATTATCTATACATAGTCACTTTAGCCCTACTTACATGTACATATTACCTCAACTAACCTGTTTATTATCTATACATAGTCACTTTAGCCCTACTTACATTTACATATTACCTCAATTACCTCAACTAACCTGTTTATTATCTATACATAGTCACTTTAGCCCTACTTACATGTACATATTACCTCAACTAACCTGTTTATTATCTATACATAGTCACTTTAGCCCTACCTACATGTACATATTCACCTCAACTAACCTGTTTATTATCTATACATAGTCACTTTAGCCCTACTTACATGTACATATTACCTCAATTACCTCAACTAACCTGTTTATTATCTATACATAGTCACTTTAGCCCTACTTACATGTACATATTACCTCAACTAACCTGTTTATTATCTATACATAGTCACTTTAGCCCTACTTACATGTACATATTACCTCAATTACCTCAACTAACCTGTTTATTATCTATACATAGTCACTTTAGCCCTACTTACATGTACATATTACCTCAACTAACCTGTTTATTATCTATACATAGTCACTTTAGCCCTACTTACATTTACATATTACCTCAATTACCTCAACTAACCTGTTTATTATCTATACATAGTCACTTTAGCCCTACTTACATGTACATATTACCTCAATTACCTCAACTAACCTGTTTATTATCTATACATAGTCACTTTAGCCCTACTTACATGTACATATTACCTCAACTAACCTGTTTATTATCTATACATAGTCACTTTAGCCCTACTTACATGTACATATTACCTCAACTAACCTGTTTATTATCTATACATAGTCACTTTAGCCCTACTTACATGTACATATTACCTCAATTACCTCAACTAACCTGTTTATTATCTATACATAGTCACTTTAGCCCTACTTACATGTACATATTACCTCAACTAACCTGTTTATTATCTATACATAGTCACTTTAGCCCTACTTACATGTACATATTACCTCATTACCTCAACTAACCTGTTTATTATCTATACATAGTCACTTTAGCCCTACTTACATGTACATAGCCTCAATTACCTCAACTAACCTGTTTATTATCTATACATAGTCACTTTAGCCCTACTTACATGTACATATTACCTCAACTAACCTGTTTATTATCTATACATAGTCACTTTAGCCCTACTTACATGTACATATTACCTCAATTACCTCAACTAACCTGTTTATTATCTATACATAGTCACTTTAGCCCTACTTACATGTACATATTACCTCAATTACTCAACCCTGTTTATTATCTATACATAGTCACTTTAGCCCTACTTACATGTACATATTACCTCAACTAACCTGTTTATTATCTATACATAGTCACTTTAGCCCTACTTACATGTACATATTACCTCAACTAACCTGTTTATTATCTATACATAGTCACTTTAGCCCTACTTACATGTACATATTACCTCAATTACCTCAACTAACCTGTTTATTATCTATACATAGTCACTTTAGCCCTACTTACATGTACATATTACCTCAATTACCTCAACTAACCTGTTTATTATCTATACATAGTCACTTTAGCCCTACTTACATGTACATATTACCTCAACTAACCTGTTTATTATCTATACATAGTCACTTTAGCCCTACTTACATGTACATATTACCTCAATTACCTCAACTAACCTGTTTATTATCTATACATAGTCACTTTAGCCCTACTTACATGTACATATTACCTCAATTACCTCAACTAACCTGTTTATTATCTATACATAGTCACTTTAGCCCTACTTACATGTACATATTACCTCAACTAACCTGTTTATTATCTACACATAGTCACTTTAGCCCTATGTACATATTACCTCAATTACCTCGACTAACCTGTTTATTATCTATACATAGTCACTTTAGCCCTACTTACATGTACATATTACCTCAATTACCTCAACTAACCTGTTTATTATCTATACATAGTCACTTTAGCCCTACTTACATGTACATATTACCTCAACTAACCTGTTTATTATCTATACATAGTCACTTTAGCCCTACTTACATGTACATATTACCTCAATTACCTCAACTAACCTGTTTATTATCTACACATAGTCACTTTAGCCCTACTTACATGTACATATTACCTCAATGACCTCAACTAACCTGTTTATTATCTATACATAGTCACTTTAGCCCTACTTACATGTACATATTACCTCAACTAACCTGTTTATTATCTATACATAGTCACTTTAGCCCTACTTACATGTACATATTACCTCAATTACCTCAACTAACCTGTTTATTATCTATACATAGTCACTTTAGCCCTACTTACATGTACATATTACCTCAACTAACCTGTTTATTATCTATACATAGTCACTTTAGCCCTACTTACATGTACATATTACCTCAACTAACCTGTTTATTATCTATACATAGTCACTTTAGCCCTACTTACATGTACATATTACCTCAACTAACCTGTTTATTATCTATACATAGTCACTTTAGCCCTACTTACATGTACATATTACCTCAATTACCTCAACTAACCTGTTTATTATCTATACATAGTCACTTTAGCCCTACTTACATGTACATATTACCTCAATTACCTCAACTAACCTGTTTATTATCTATACATAGTCACTTTAGCCCTACTTACATGTACATATTACCTCAATTACCTCAACTAACCTGTTTATTATCTATACATAGTCACTTTAGCCCTACTTACATGTACATATTACCTCAACTAACCTGTTTATTATCTATACATAGTCACTTTAGCCCTACTTACATGTACATATTACCTCAATTACCTCAACTAACCTGTTTATTATCTATACATAGTCACTTTAGCCCTACTTACATGTACATATTACCTCAACTAACCTGTTTATTATCTATACATAGTCACTTTAGCCCTACTTACATGTACATATTACCTCAATTACCTCAACTAACCTGTTTATTATCTATACATAGTCACTTTAGCCCTACTTACATGTACATATCAGTTACCTCAACTAACCTGTTTATTATCTATACATAGTCACTTTAGCCCTACTTACATGTACATATTACCTCAATTACCTCAACTAACCTGTTTATTATCTATACATAGTCACTTTAGCCCTACTTACATGTACATATTACCTCAATTACCTCGACTAACCTGTTTATTATCTATACATAGTCACTTTAGCCCTACTTACATGTACATATTACCTCAATTACCTCAACTAACCTGTTTATTATCTATACATAGTCACTTTAGCCCTACTTACATGTACATATTACCTCAATACCTCAACTAACCTGTTTATTATCTATACATAGTCACTTTAGCCCTACTTACATGTACATATTACCTCAACTAACCTGTTTATTATCTATACATAGTCACTTTAGCCCTACCTACATGTACATATTACCTCTATGACCTCAACTAACCTGTTTATTATCTACACATAGTCACTTTAGCCCTACTTACATGTACATATTACCTCAATGACCTCAACTAACCTGTTTATTATCTATACATAGTCACTTTAGCCCTACTTACATGTACATATTACCTCAACTAACCTGTTTATTATCTATACATAGTCACTTTAGCCCTACTTACATGTACATATTACCTCAACTAACCTGTTTATTATCTATACATAGTCACTTTAGCCCTACTTACATGTACATATTACCTCAACTAACCTGTTTATTATCTATACATAGTCACTTTAGCCCTACTTACATGTACATATTACCTCAATTACCTCAACTAACCTGTTTATTATCTATACATAGTCACTTTAGCCCTACTTACATGTACATATTACCTCAACTGACCTGTTTATTATCTATACATAGTCACTTTAGCCCTACTTACATGTACATATTACCTCAATTACCTCGACTAACCTGTTTATTATCTATACATAGTCACTTTAGCCCTACTTACATGTACATATTACCTCAATTACCTCAACTAACCTGTTTATTATCTATACATAGTCACTTTAGCCCTACTTACATGTACATATTACCTCAATTACCTCAACGAACCTGTTTATTATCTATACATAGTCACTTTAGCCCTACTTACATGTACATATTACCTCAACTAACCTGTTTATTATCTATACATAGTCACTTTAGCCCTACTTACATGTACATATTACCTCAATTACCTCAACTAACCTGTTTATTATCTATACATAGTCACTTTAGCCCTACTTACATGTACATATTACCTCAGTTACCTCAACTAACCTGTTTATTATCTATACATAGTCACTTTAGCCCTACTTACATGTACATATTACCTCAATTACCTCAACTAACCTGTTTATTATCTACACATAGTCACTTTAGCCCTACTTACATGTACATATTACCTCTATGACCTCAACTAACCTGTTTATTATCTACACATAGTCACTTTAGCCCTACCTACATGTACATATTATCTCAACTAACCTGTTTATTATCTATACATAGTCACTTTAGCCCTACCTACATGTACATATTACCTCAACTAACCTGTTTATTATCTATACATAGTCACTTTAGCCCTACCTACATGTACATATTACCTCAACTAACCTGTTTATTATCTATACATAGTCACTTTAGCCCTGCCTACATGTACATATTATCTCAATGAACTAACCTGTTTATTATCTATACATAGTCACTTTAGCCCTGCCTACATGTACATATTATCTCAATTACCTCAACTAACCTGTTTATTATCTATACATAGTCACTTTAGCCCTACCTACATGTACATATTATCTCAATGACCTGTTTATTATCTATACATAGTCACTTTAGCCCTACCTACATGTACATATTACCTCAACTAACCTGTTTATTATCTATACATAGTCACTTTAGCCCTGCCTACATGTACATATTATCTCAATGACCTGTTTATTATCTATACATAGTCACTTTAGCCCTGCCTACATGTACATATTATCTCAATTACCTCAACTAACCTGTTTATTATCTATACATAGTCACTTTAGCCCTACCTACATGTACATATTATCTCAATTACCTCAACTAACCTGTTTATTATCTATACATAGTCACTTTAGCCCTACCTACATGTACATATTATCTCAATGACCTGTTTATTATCTATACATAGTCACTTTAGCCCTACCTACATGTACATATTATCTCAATGACCTGTTTATTATCTATACATAGTCACTTTAGCCCTACCTACATGTACATATTATCTCAACTAACCTGTTTATTATCTATACATAGTCACTTTAGCCCTACCTACATGTACATATTATCTCAATCAACTAACCTGTTTATTATCTATACATAGTCACTTTAGCCCTACCTACATGTACATATTATCTCAATTACCTCAACTAACCTGTTTATTATCTATACATACATAGTCACTTTAGCCCTACCTACATGTACATATTATCTCAATTACCTCAACTAACCTGTTTATTATCTATACATAGTCACTTTAGCCCTACCTACATGTACATATTATCTCAATTACCTCAACTAACCTGTTTATTATCTATACATAGTCACTTTAGCCCTACCTACATGTACATATTATCTCAATTACCTCAACTAACCTGTTTATTATCTATACATAGTCACTTTAGCCCTACCTACATGTACATATTACCTCAACTAACCTGTTTATTATCTATACATAGTCACTTTAGCCCTACCTACATGTACATATTATCTCAATTACCTCAACTAACCTGTTTATTATCTATACATAGTCACTTTAGCCCTACCTACATGTACATATTACCTCAACTAACCTCTACCCCTGCACATTGACCAGGTTCCAGGACCCCCTCCACATTGTCTGCTTATTTTTATTTTATTGTGTTACTTTTTTATACTTTAGTTTTTATAGTAAATAGTTTCTTAATTCAAATTGTTCTTAAAACTTGGAAGTAAGCATTTGTAAGCAAACATCTCATGGGAAGGTCTACAGCTGTTTGTATTCAGCACATGTGACAAATCAAATTTGATTTGATTTCTTCTGTCTATCATTTTGCATGACAGGGAGAGACATGGAGGGTTCTGGGATTTGCATAGTTTGCTTCCCATCTCAAACTTCAAGTTGTTTTGAACTTCCACTTTTTGTTGAGTGTGCCTTAGCTGGTTGATGTAAGTGCCCACTGGGCCAGGGGTGACCAGTCATTCTAAACACCCTGTTTTGAGATCCAACTGTTTTGCTTTAAAAAATAAATAAATAAATAAAAACATTTGTTGTTGTTTCCTGTTTTGCATATTACTTTAGCATTAATACGTGTCACATATAATTTTGCAAACAATGTAAAAAAGAAATAAATAATAATACAATTATTAATAAAATAATAATAATTGAGTTAATAGAGCTGCATACAAACACGGTCCCTTTTTTGCTGTCTTGAGTAAGGCAGCTTCAAAATGCATGTGTTTCAGGGCTTTCTGTGGTGGTGGAGCAGCCAGCGGAAAATACAGAGCACAGGTGTTGATAATGTTCTCTAGTTGAGCTTTGATTGGCTGAATGTTCAGTCACTCATGGGGACACCATGTTACTGCAAAATCTACAGGTAGAGCTCAAAAATCCAAGCCCCTTGGGTGCTGCCATAAAGTTACATTAGAAGTGCCCATCAGGAAGGCACAAGGTCATTGGCCACAGATAAAATGACATCAAATCACCTTATATCTACCGTAGCTTTGATTGGACTGATCATGTCAGCATCATACTTTCAAAATCTTAGCTAGCAAGTTATCAGTAATCATCATGAATCAAGTCGACAATCTACTGGGAAATCCTTTTCAATCCTTGTCAAATGAAGAGAAATGATGAAGAGAAATTATAAATAAAACTTATCAGTGCTCATTGGACATAAAAAATACACAAGTTGGACATCGCAAATTCAACAATGAGTGGTTCGGAAGGAATCAGTGGCTAACTGCAAGCGTTGCAAACCAATCACTAGCCTGCTATTAAGTGGAGAGGGTGTGTGGTCCAAGTCTGGGTATAAGGGTCTCGTTTCTGTGTGAGGGTTTGCCACACCAAGATGTACATGCTAAAATCGTCACTGCACAGGACACAGATGTCAGTTCAAGGTATTGGTTGTCAACTAATGTGAATTCAATATGAAATCAACAAAACATTTCACAATTTCATTGGATTTAGGTTAATATGAAATTCCCTTACATAGATTTTTTGCAAATCTACTCCGTTGTCCCTACTCTCTCTCAACTACATACACACATGATTAAATAACACACAGAGACACACATACACACAGACACAAACACACACACACGCTTGCACACACAGACACAACTTCTGCCCTGTGGCATAACAGCCAGTCTCCTGTTCCTCCCAGGGTAGTGCTTTCCCTCACTCTGAATCTCTGCCTGCCATAGCAGCCAGTCTCCTGTTCCTCCCAGGGTAGTGCTTTCCCTCACTCTGAATCTCTTCCTGCCATAGCAGCCAGTCTCCTGTTCCTCCCAGGGTAGTGCTTTCCCTCACTCTGAATCTCTTCCTGCCATAGCAGCCAGTCTCCTGTTCCTCCCAGGGTAGTGCTTTCCCTCACTCTGAATCTCTTCCTGCCATAGCAGCCAGTCTCCTGTTCCTCCCAGGGTAGTGCTTTCCCTCACTCTGAATCTCTTCCTGCCATAGCAGCCAGTCTCCTGTTCCTCCCAGGGTAGTGCTTTCCCTCACTCTGAATCTCTTCCTGCCATAGCAGCCAGTCTCCTGTTCCTCCCAGGGTAGTGCTTTCCCTCACTCTGAATCTCTTCCTGCCATAGCAGCCAGTCTCTTGTTCTCTCTCTCTCCAGCTGGCTGCTCACCAAACAAAGCATTGCACCTGTTCTCCCCAACTTCACTTTTTTCAGGAAGGATATTCCCTTTAGTGCTGACAACTCGATTCATTACCTGCTTATGAAACTCAGACAGATGGTCGTCTTTATTTCACTAACATAGTGATAGTTATTAGATCCTTTTTGGGTATGATGGTGTGGGTGGGTGGGTGTTTGATGTTTTTGCATACCGAGTAGAATGACAAACACATCAATCAAATCAAATCAAATTGTATTTGTCACATGGTTAGCAGATGTTAATGTGAGTGTAGCGAAATGCTTGTGCTTCTAGTTCCAACAATGCAGTAATAACCAACGAGTAATCTAACCTAACAATTCCAAAACTACTACCTTATACACACAAGTGTAAAGGGATGAAGAATATGTACATAAAGATATATGAATGAGTGATGGTACAGAACAGCATAGGTAAGATGCAGTAGATGGTATCGAGTATAGTATATACATATGAGATGAGTAATGTAGGGTATATAAACAAAGTGGCATAGTTTAAAGTGGCTAGTGATACATGTATTACATAAAAATGCAGTAGATGAGTATAGTATATACATATACATATGAGATGAGTAATGTAGGGTATGTAAACATTATATTAAGTAGCATTGTTTAAAGTGGCTAGTGATATATTTTACATCAATTTCCATCAATTCCCATTATTAAAGTGGCTGGAGTTGAGTCAGTGTGTTGGCAGCAGCAACTCAATGTTAGTGGTGGCTGTTTAACTGTCTGATGGCCTTGAGATAGAAGTAGTTTTCCAGTCTCTCGGTCCCTGCTTTGAAGCACCTGAACTGGTCTCGCCTTCTGGATGATAGCGGGGTGAACAGGCAGTGGCTCGGGTGGTTGTTGTCCTTGATGATCTTTATGGTCTTCCTGTGACATCGGGTGGTGTAGGTGTCCTGGAGGGCAGGTAGTTGTGCAGACCTCACTACCCTCTGGAGAGCATTACGGTTGTGGGCAGAGCAGTTGCCGTACCAGGCTGTGATACAGCCAGACAGGATGCTCTCGATTGTGCATCTGTAGAAGTTTGTGAGTGCTTTTGGTGACAAGCCAAATTTCTTCAGCCTCCTGAGGTTGAAGAGGCGCTGCAGCGCCTTCTTCACGACGCTGTCTGTGTGGGTGGACCAATTCAGTTTGTCCGTGATGTGTACGCCAAGGAACTTAAAACTTACCACCCTCTCCACTACTGTCCCATCGATGTGGATAGGGGGTGCTCCCTCTGCTGTAAAGATGACTGCATGGACACTCTAATCCAGTTTTGTCATGGTTCACTCTACCAGGGTCAAATCTGCATTACACTGTCAATACACTCTTCCTCTTCTCTCTTTGCGGTCTAGTTAGTTATAATCCTAAATCCGCCCTCCCCCTCTCCACTCCCTTTGTCCCCTCTACCTTTTTCCCCACTCCCTCTCTGTGATCATTGAAGCAAAATAGTGTTCAAGTAAAACCTGCAATGTGAGTGACAGAAAGATAGACAGCCCTGTCATACAGAAAGACAGGACAGAAACTGAGTGAAGAAGGAGAGAAAGACAGAGTGAAAAATAGAGAAAGTCTGACGGGCTTTACAAAAAAACAAACAAACAAACAAACATACCAACACTGAGAAACATACCAATACTGAGAGAGATACCAACACTGAGAAACATACCAATACTGAGAGAGATAACAACACTGAGAAACATACCAACACTGAGAAGTATACCAACTCTGAGAGAGATATGAACACTGAGAAACATACCAACTCAGAGAAACATACCAACACTGAGAAACATACCAACACAGAGAGATACCAACACTGATAGAGATATCAACACTGATAGAGATAAACACTGATAGTGATATCAACACAGAGATACCAACACTGAGAAACATACCAACTTTAAGAAACATATCACCACTGAGAAACATACCAACACTGAGATACCAACACTGAGAGAGATACCAACACTGAGAAACATACCAACACAGAGAGATACCAACACTGAGAAACATACCAATACTGAGAGAGACACCAACACTGAGAGACATACCAACACTGAGAGAGATACCAACACTGAGAGAGATACCAACGGCCTCCCGGGTGGCACAGTGGTCTAGGGCTAGCTGTGCCACCAGAGACTCTGGGTTCGCGCCCAGGCTCTGTCGCAGCCGGCCGCGACCGGGAGGTCCGTGGGGCGACGCACAATTGGCCTAGCGTCGTCCGGCTTAGGGAGGGCTTGGCCGGTAGGGATGTCCTTGTCTCATCGCGCACTAGCGACTCCTGTGGCGGGCCGGGCGCAGTGCATGCTAACCAGGTCGCCAGGTGCACGGTGTTTCCTTCGACACATTGGTGCGGCTGGCTTCCGAGTTAGATGCACGCTGTCACGCCTTGGTCATTGTATCTTGTGTTTTTGTTATATGTTTGGGTAGGCCAGGGTGTGACATGGGTTTATATGTTGTATTTCGTATTGGGGTTTGTATTAATTAGGAGTGTGTATTAGTAGGGGTGTGTCTAGTTAGGCTTGGCTGCCTGAGGCGATTCCTAATTGGAGTCAGCTGATTCTCGTTGTCTCGGATTGGGAACCGTATTTAGGCAGCCTGAGTGCGCGTTGTATTTCGTGGGCGATTGTACCTGTCTTAGTGTTAGTCACCAGATAGGCTGTATTAGTTTCATTCGTTTGTTGTTTTCTTCTTCAGTTATTTCATGTACCGTATTTTCTTCATTAAAAGTCATGAGTAACCTACACGCTGCATTTCGGTCTGACTTTCTACAAACAACAGATGAAGATCGTTACAGAATCGCCCACCATTCACAGACCGAGCAGCGTGTGAACTGGCAGGATCTAAAGGAGGACGTTATGGAATCGAAAAGGAAAGCACGGTTATACAGAGCGAGAACCGAAGGTAACGGGGGAAAGCGCAAGTATGAGGAGGCAGCACGACGACGCGGTTGGAAACCGGAAAGTCACCCCAAAAAATGTATTGGGGGGGGGCTTAGGGAGAGTATGGCTGAGTCAGGAGATAAACCTGAGCCAACTCTCCTTGTTCATCGTGAGGAGCCAAGGAGGAGACCTGAACCAGAGCCAGTGTTAGAGGTGAGCGAAGCAGAGACTGTGAAGGAGTTAATGGGGAAAGTGGAGTGGAGAGTAATGAGGGAGTTGCTAGCTTGGTGCTATAGATATAATATTCGTCCGACGGATCGTGTCGGGGATTTAATAGCACCTGAGTTAGCGCTCTATACTCAACCTGAGGTGCGTGTTAGTCAGCTGGTGAAGTTGGTGCCAGCCTCACGCACCAGGCCTCCTGTGCACATCCCTAGCCTTGCACGTCCTGTGCCTACACTGCTCTCAAGATCTCCAGTACGTCTTCACGGTCTAGCCCATCCTGTGCCACCTCCACACACCAGTCCTCCCTGTGCTCACCGTTGGGCTAGAGAGACCGGGCAGGCACCGTGTTATGCTATGGAGCACACGGTGTTTTCAGTGCGGGAGCATAGCCCGGTGAGGCACATACCAGCTCTTCCTATTGGCCGGGCTAGAGTGGGCATCGAGCCAGGGAAGCTTGGGCAGGCTCGGTGCTCTAGAGCTCCAGTGCGCCTGCACGGTCCGGTCTATCCAGAGCCACCTCTACACACCAGTCCTTCGGTAGCAGCTCCCCGCACCAGGCTTCCTGTGCGTGTCCTCGCGCCAGTACCTCCAGTTCCAGCACCACGCACCAGGCCTCCAGTGCGCCTCGCCTGTTCAGCGCAGCCAGTGCTTTTCTCCCCTCCTGCGCTGCCGGAGTCTCCCGCTTGTTTAGCGCAACCAGAGCTGTTCTCTTCTCCTGCGCTATCGGAGTCTCCCGCCTGTTTAGCGCAGCCAGAGCCTTTCTCCTCTCTTGCGCTGCCGGAGTCTCCTGTCTGTCCAGCGCCACCAGTGCTACCAGTCGGCCCAGCGCGTCCAGTGCGCCTCGCCTGTTCAGCGCAACCAGAGCTTTTCTCCTCTCCTGCACTGTTGGAGTCACCCGCCTGTTCAGCTCAGCCAGAGCCTTTCTCCTCTCCTGCGCTGCCGGAGTCTCCTGTCTGCCCAGCGCCGCCAGTCGGCCCAGCGTCACCAGTCTGCCAGGATCCGCCAGAAGTGCCAGTCTGCCAGGATCCGCCAGAAGTGCCAGTCTACCAAGATCTTCTAGATCGGCCAGACAACCTTAATCATCCAGGTCCACCAGCCAGCCAGGATTTACCGGAGCCTACTACCTGCCTGAGCTTCCTCTCAGTACTGAGCTTCCTCTCAGTACTAGGCTCCCTCTCTGTACTGGGCTCCCTCTCAGTACCGAGCTTCCTCTCAGTACCGAGCTTCCTCTCAGTACTGAGCTTCCTCTCAGTACCGGGCTTCCCCTCAGTACCGGGCTTCCCCTCAGTACCGGGCTTCCCCTCAGTACCGGGCTTCCCCTCAGTACCGGGCTGCTTCGGTCCCGGGCTGCCCCTCTGTCCCGGGCTGCCCCTCTGTCCCGAGTTGCCCCTCTATCCTGAGTTGCCCCTCTATCCTGAGTTGCCCCTCTATCCTGAGTTGCCCCTCTGTCCTGAGTTGCCCCTCTGTCCCGAGCTGCCCCTCTGTCCCGAGCTGCCCCTCTGTCCCGAGCTGCCCCTCTGTCCCGAGCTGCCCCTCAGTTATGTGGGGATCAGGGTGAGGACTATTAGGCCATGGTCGGCGGAGAAGGTGGATTATCCTAGGACGCGAAGGGGAGGAACTAGGACATTTATGGAGTGGGGTCCACGTCCCGAGCCAGAACCGCCACCATGGACAGACGCCCAGCCGGACCCTCCCTATGCTCTTGAGGTGCGTCCCGGAGTCCGCACCTTAGGGGGGGGGTTCTGTCACGCCTTGGTCATTGTATCTTGTGTTTTTGTTATATGTTTGGGTAGGCCAGGGTGTGACATGGGTTTATATGTTGTATTTCGTATTGGGGTTTGTATTAATTAGGAGTGTGTATTAGTAGGCGTGTGTCTAGTTAGGCTTGGCTGCCTGAGGCGATTCCTAATTGGAGTCAGCTGATTCTCGTTGTCTCGGATTGGGAACCGTATTTAGGCAGCCTGAGTGCGCGTTGTATTTCGTGGGCGATTGTACCTGTCTTAGTGTTAGTCACCAGATAGGCTGTATTAGTTTCATTCGTTTGTTGTTTTCTTCTTCAGTTATTTCATGTACCGTATTTTCTTCATTAAAAGTCATGAGTAACCTACACGCTGCATTTCGGTCTGACTTTCTACAAACAACAGACGAAGATCGTTACACACGCTGTGTTAAGAAGCAGTATGGCTTGGTTGAGTTGTGTTTCGGAGGACGCATGGCTTTTGATCTTCGTCTCTCCCGAGACCGTACGGGAGTTGTAGTGATGAGACAAGATAGTAGCTACTAACAATTGGATTCCACGAAATTGGGGAGAGAAGGGGGTAAAATTCACCCCCAAAAAACTGAGAGACTTACCAACACTGAGAGACATACCAACACTGAGAAACATACCAATACTGAGAGACATACCAACACTGAGAGATATACCAACTCTGAGAAACATACTAACACTGAGAGAGATACCAACACTGAGCAAGATATTCTAGTCCTTGTTATACCGCTGCATCAGCTAGCTGCTGTGTGATGGTCGTACTGTTCTCTCTCTCTATCTTTCACTCTCTGTCTTTCTTTCCTTCTTCACTACAATTTGGGACAAATCCTGACTTGCCTTGTACTATAGCCATCTCATAAACAGTTGTAATATAATAATAATATAATAATATAATATAATAATATATAATAATATATGCCATTTAGCAGACGCTTTTATCCAAAGCGACTTACAGTCATGTGTGCATGCATTCTACGTATGGGTGGTCCCGGGAATCGAACCCACTACCCTGGCGTTACAAGCCAGGGTACCCTGGCGTTACAAGCGCCATGCTCAACCAACTGTGCTCTATATCACAATGGAGCAAGATGTGTATCTCTCATTATAGTGGGACTTCATGTCAATTTATAAGAAAGTGAAATTGGCCCGCTGTGGGTGGAAAGCCATCACAGTTTACACTTTTTGCTGTATGTCCAGACATGCAGTAGACAATAGTGGTATGTCATATGCTAACTCATCCATAATAATAATAATAATAATATATGCCATTTAGCGGACGCTTTTATCCAAAGCGACTTACAGTCATGTGTGCATACATTCTACGTATGGGTGGTCCCGGGGATCGAACCCACTACCCTGGCGTTACAAGCGCCATGCTCTACCAACTGAGCTACAGAAGGACCTCATCCAGACAGTATACAGTAGACAATAGTGGTATATCCTATGCTAACTCATCCAGACATTAAGCTGTAGACAATAGTGGTATATCCTATGCTAACTCATCCAGACATTAAGCTGTAGACAATAATGGTATATCCTATGCTAACTCATCCAGACATTAAGCTGTAGACAATAGTGGTATATCCTATGCTAACTCATCTAGACATTAAGCTGTAGACAATAGTGGTATATCCTATGCTAACTCATCCAGACATTAAGCTGTAGACAATAGTGGTATATCCTATGCTAACTCATCCAGATATTAAGCTGTAGACAATAGTGGTATGCCATATGCTAACTCATCCAGACATTAAGCTGTAGACAATAGTGGTATATCCTATGCTAACTCATCCAGATATTAAGCTGTAGACAATAGTGGTATGTCATATGCTAACTCATCCAGACATTAAGCTGTAGACAATAGTGGTATATCCTATGCTAACTCATCCAGACATTATACAGTAGACAATAGTGGTATATCCTATTCTAACTCATCCAGACATTAAGCTGTAGACAATAGTGGTATATCCTATGCTAACTCATCCAGACATTAAGCTGTAGACAATAGTGGTATGTCATATGCTAACTCATCCAGACATTAAGCTGTAGACAATAGTGGTATATCCTATGCTAACTCATCCAGACATTAAGCTGTAGACAATAGTGGTATGTCATATGCTAACTCATCCAGACATTAAGCTGTAGACAATAGTGGTATATCCTATGCTAACTCATCCAGTAGACAATAGTGGTATATCCTATTCTAACTCATCCAGACATTAAGCTGTAGACAATAGTGGTATATCCTATGCTAACTCATCCAGGCTAATGCTATAGGTTATTGCAGGGTGAGCCAGACAGCAGATCAAAGAGCAGTAGCGCAGGGATGTGTCTGTCTGCCAGAGAGCAATATTACTGAACTACAACCAGGGCAACGGGTGGCCCAAGGTAAAGACAGAGGAAGAGGGAGAAATGAGGAGGGAGTGACAGAGAGCAAGAGAGACCACTTCTGGGAAAATTGGAAAACTCTAAACAAACAACAACATGAAGAGTTATCTATCCAAAACGGAGATGTTTGGATAAAACACTTCTTCAATCTTTTTGGCTCTATAACAAAGAACAAACAGCGAGGTGCTAGAGAGTGTGCTATGGAATAGATGTTTTGTTAGAGCTCCGCTCAATTTTGAAACAAATTCATATTTATCTTACTCTCTCACGACCTATAACTTCAAACATTGTTTGGCAATATGACAAAAGGAAAAGGCAAAAAATGGGGCGCTAAACAAGATCATTTTGGATAAGACAGAAAACTAACCAATGTCAACATTGCCAATCCACGAGGAGTTAGCTGAAGATGCTAGCTCCCAAGAGTTCCCCACAGAACCCATTCCAAGTAACCTACTGGCCTCTATAAACTCACTAAGCAAATGGTGGACACAAGGTTGATGATATCTCAAAGAATATTGGGCTTTTGTTTGAAATTGTGACGGCAACCAAGGGAAGGGTGTATGAGGTCGAGAAACAGTGTACAACGCAAAAAAATTACAACAAAACACTGAAAGCTGAATTAGAAATGCTCTAATCGCATTCAAGACAACAAACATCTGAATATTTGGGATCCAGGAACACACTGAGAAAGGAAAACCAACTGAATTTGTATCAGAGCTGATACCGGCACTGCTGGGGAGTGAACACTTCAAAACACCCCATCCTGATCGACCGCCCACACAGATCACAGTCAACAGAGCCGGCCAAGGGCACGACACCAAGGCCATTCATCGCACGGCTGCACTATCCAAAGACCAGGGATCTCATTCTCAAGCTGGCTCGTCAAAAGTTTCCCCTTAACTACAATGGAGCCAGGGTGTCTTTCTACCCAGATCTTACTTCGGAGGTGAGGAACCAACCAAAATAGTATGATGAGTTGTGCAAGAAATGCAGGGCGGTAAACATCCGATATGGATTCCTCTTCCCAGCCTGATTTAATTAAGGTGACAGTCAACACATACGTTTGACAACCTAAAAGAGGCCGAACTGTTCCTGTCAAGTGTAACCGGTGTGAATTGGCCATGTAGTTAGCGGGATGCACGCTAATAGTGTTTCAATCGGTGACGTCACTCGTATTTGAGACCTTGAAATAGTTGTTTCCCTTGCTCTGCAAGGGCCATAGCTTTGTGGAGCAATAGGTAATGATGCTTCTTTGGAGGCAGTTGCTTATGTGTGCAGAGGATCCCTGGTTCAAGCCCAGGTAGGGGTGAGGAGAGGGACGGAAGCAACACTGTTACACAAGCAAGCTCCCTGGCTGAGGATACATATTCCAGGAATGTGTTGGAATATTCTGCCGATGTCTTTTCAATGAGAAGATCAGAAATTGAGACTTATAATGATGGGTGAGATGTTATTGCTTATATAGCATTGTTTAGCCTATCATGGTTTTGTCTCACACACCCCCTAATGTGAGAGTTGAATGTTATTTAATCTTTGTTTATATGCAGAGCATCTATAGATGCAGAGTTAGGGTGCCTAGACATAAAGCTTAAACTAAGGTTTGTGTTAGTCAAGGAGTGCTTCATTTGGGGAAGTGACTCAGTAAAGGGACGGGAGGGGGGATGGGGTTTGTGTTTTATGTTCACTTTTAGTACAGGTGGCATGACAAGCTCTCGCACGGCAAGACGGTTTTCTTTTGGGCTTTGTATGACAGAAACCATTTGCTCTAAAGTAAGAAATGCCAGGTAGTGACCGAGCACAGAGTAGATCTGGTGGAATAAAGCTAGTCAGCTGGAACTGCAATGTCTTAGGTCATGTCGTGAAAGAGTCAAGTTTTTTTTATCATCTTAAATCACTAGCCGCTGACATAGTGCTTCTTCAAGAAACTTATATTAAATGCTCGGCTCAGGCCAAACTACGAGTCGGCTGGATCGGTCAGATATACCAGTCTAATTTTGATGCAAAAGCAAGAGGGGTAGCAATCCTGAAAAGGAAAAACATTCCTTTATTTACTCATCCTCAATTTCAGATCCTAATGGTCGGTATATTATTCCGGCTGGTACACTGAAATCGAAACCAATAACCTTGGTCAATTTATAAGGACCCAACTTCGATGATCCATTATTTTTTCAAAGGGTATTTAAGGCCATACCAAATATCTTGGATAGAAGTGTTCTTGTTTATAAGGGGACTTTAACTGTACGCTGTACGCTTCTCTTTTAGATAAACATCTATCAAGGTCACTACAACAATCAAATGCCAGTGTCTGTCTATTGATGAAAAACCTTAACATTGTCGATATTTGGAGACTGACTCACCCAACATATAGGGATTATTGTGACAAACCACCTAAATCATTATCAAGACAGCTAAGGCATTTACAGGCATCTAGAGCTATTCATAAAATTAATGACAGGAATGGTCAAATAGTAACAGATGCACAGGATATTAATAAATGCTTTGCACAGATTTACCCAGAGTTACAGTGGGGCAAAAAAGTATTTAGTCAAAAAAAAGTATTTAGTCTCCCACTTAAAAAGATGAGAGGCCTGTAATTTTCATCATAGGTACACTTCAACTATGACAGACAAAATGAGAAAAAAAATCCAGAAAATCACATTGTAGGATTTTTATTGAATTTATTTGCAAATTATGGTGGAAAATAAGTATTTGGTCAATAACAAAAGTTTATCTCAATACTTTGTTATATACCCTTTGTTGGCAATGACAGAGATCAAACGTTTTCTGTAAGTCTTCACAAGGTTCTTCACAAAAGCTCCCTCAAACACTTCAACGTGCAGGCCTTTCTAATCGACCTGGCCCGGGTATCCTGGAAGGATATTGGCCTCATTCCATCAGTAGAGGATGCCTGGTTATTCTTTAAAAGTGCTTTCCTCACGATCTTAAATAAACATGCCCCATTCAAAAAAGTTAGAACCAGGAACAGATATAGCTCTTGGTTCACTCCAGACCTGACTGTCCTTGACCAGCACAAAAACATCCTGTGGCGTTCTGCATTAGTATCGAATAGCCTCCACGATATGTAACTTGTCAGGGAAGTTAGAAACCAATAAACACAGGCAGTTAGGAAAGCAAAGGCCAGCTTTTTCAAACAGAAATTTGCATCCTGTAGCACAAACTCCAAAAGGTTCTGAGACATTGTAAAGTCCATGGAGAATAAGAGCACCTCCTCCCAGCTTCCCACTGCACTGAGTCTAGGAAACACTGTCACCACCGATAAATCCATAATAATTGAGAATTTCAATAAGCATTTTTCTACGGCTGGCCATGCTTTCCACCTGGCTACCCCTACCCCGGGCAACAGCTCTGTACCCCCCACAGCAACTTGCCCAAGCCTCCCCCATTTCTCCTTCACCAAAATCCAGAAAGCTGATGCTCTGAAAGAGCTGCAAAATCTGGACCCCTACAAATCAACCGGGCTAGACAATCTGGACCCTCTCTTTCTAAAATGATCTGCCGCAATTGTTGCAATCCCAATTACTAGCCTGTTCAACCTCTCTTTCGTATCGTCTGAGATCCCCAATGATTGGAAATCTGCCGTGGTCATCCCCCTTTTCAAAGGGGGAGACACTCTAGACCCAAACTGTTACAGACCTATAACTAGCCTACCCTGCATTTCTAAGGTCTTTGAAAGCCAAGTTAACAAACAGATTACAGACCACTTCTCCGCTATGCAGTCTGGTTTCTGAGCTGGTCATGGGTGCACCTCAATCACGCTCAAGGTCCTAAACGACATCATATCCGCCATCGATAAGAAACAATACTCTGCAGCCATATTCATCGACCTGGCCAAGGCTTTCGACTCTGTCAATCACCACATTCTTATCGGCAGACTCAACAGCCTTGGTTTCTCAAAAGACTGCCTCACATGGTTCACCAACTACTTCTCAGACAGAGTTCAGTGTATCAAATCGGAGGGTCTGTTGTCCGGACCTCTGGCAGTCTCTATGGGGGCGCCACAGGTTTCAATTCTCGACTCTTTTCGCTGTATGATGATGTCCCTCTTGTTGATGGTGATTCTCTGATCCACCTCTATGCAGACGACACCATATTGTATTCTTCTGTAAACTCTCCTTCCAGACTCACATTAAGGTTCTCCAATCCAAAATTAAATCTAGAATCAGCTTCCTTTTTCACAACAAATCATCCATCACTCATGCTGCTAAACATACCCTCATAAAACTGACCATCCTACCGATCCTTGACTTTGGCGATGTCATTTACAAAATAGCCTCCAACACTCTACTCAGCAAATTAGATGCAGTCACAGTGCCATCTGTTTTGTCACCAAAGTCCCATATACTACCCACCACTGCGACCTGTATGCTCTCGTTGGCTGGCCCTCAGTTCATACTCGTCGCCAAACCCAGGTCATCTATAAGTCTTTGCTAAAGTCTTTGCATCTCCAGGTCATCTATAAGTCTTTGCTAAAGTCTTTGCTAAAGTCTTTGGTAAAGCCCCGCCTTATCTCAATTCACTGGTCACCATAGCAGCACCCACCTGTAGCACGCACTCCTGCAGGTATATTTCCCTGGTCACCCCCAAAGCCAATTCCTCCTTTGGCTGCTTTTCCTTCTAGTTCTCTGCTGCCAATGACTGGAGCGAATTGCAAAAATCACTGAAGCTGGAGACTCATATCTTCCTCACTAACTTTAAGCATCAGCTGTCAGAGCAGCTCACAGGTCATTGCACCTGTACATAGCCCATCTGTAAATAGCCCACCCAAATTCCTCATCCCTATATTGTTTTTTTTTTGCTTCTTTACACCCCAGTATCTATACATGCACATTCATTTTCAGTGTTTAATTGCTAAATTGTCATTTATTTTGCCACTATGGCCTATTTATTGACTTACCTCCCTAATCTCACATCGTTTGCACACACTGTATATAGACTATTCTATTGTGTTATTGACTGTACTTTTGTTTGTCCTATGTGTAACTCTGTGTTGTTTGTGTCGCACTGCTTTGCTTTACCTTTGCCAGGTCACAGTTTTAAATGAGAACTTGTTCTCACCTGGTCTACCTGGTTAAATAAAGGTGAAAAAAATAGAATTTCTGAACCCACTGGATTCTCCAATTACATTGAAAGAACTACAGGAAAAATACAAACAGTCCAACCCAAAAAGGCCTGTGGTGTTGATGGTATCCCAAATGAAATGATCAAATATACAGACAACAAATTCAAATGGCTATACTTAAACTCTTTAACATCATCCTCAGCTCTGGCATCTTCCCCAATATTTGGATCCAAAGACTGATCACCAGAATCCACAAAAGTGGAGACTAATGTGACCCCAATAACTACAGTGGGATATGCATCAAAAAAAAATTGGGAAAATCCTCTGCATTATCATTAACCTCAGACTCATACATTTCCTGAGCGAAAACAATGTCCTGAGCATTGTCAAATTGGCTTTTTACCAAATTACCATACGGCAGACCAGGTATTCACCCTGAACACCCTAATTAAAAAATAAATAATTAAACATGTATTTTCATCTGGCCGGTAGGTGAGACAGGGATGCAGCTTAAGCCCCAGCCTCTTCAACATATGGGGCGGCAGCGTAGCCTAGTGGTTAGAGCGTTGGACTAGTAACCGGAAGGTTGCGAGTTCAAACCCCCGAGCTGACAAGGTACAAATCTGTCGTTCTGCCCCTGAACAGGCAGTTCCCAGGCCGTCATTGAAAATAAGAAAATGTTCTTAACTGACTTGCCTGGTAAATATATATATATGAACAAATTGGTGAGGGCACTAGAATTGTCTGCAGCACCCACCTCACCCTACTAGAATCTGAAGTCAAATGTCAAAGGCTTGCTGATGATGTGGTGCCTCTGTTACCAACCAAGAAGGGCCTACAGCAGCACCTAGATATTCTGCAAAGATTCTATCAGACCTGGGCCCTGACAGTAAATCTCAGTTCCAAAAGGTCCAGTTGCCAGGACCACAAATGCAAATTCCATCTAGACACTTGCCCTAGAGCACACAAAATATTATATCTAACTCGGCCTGAACATCAGCACCACAGGTAACTTCCATAAAGCTGTGAACAAGCTTAGAGACAAGGCAATAAGGAACACACAATTCGACATACCAATTTATCAAGGCACAAGGCGAGACCCACATGCAGGCACAGGAGGCAGATGGTTGGAGTCTTACAATGTTTATTTATCCAAAAAGGGGTAGGCAAGAGAATGGGCGTGTACAGGCAAAAGGTCAAACCCAGTTCAGAGTCCAATAGGTACTGAAGGGCAGGCAGATTCAAGGTCAGGGCAGGCAGGATGATCAGGCAGGCGGGAAAGTAGTCCAGAGTCAGGCAGGGTTCAGAACCAGGAAGACTAGCAAAAGAGAAAAGGAGTACGGGGAAAACACACTGGACTTAACATACAAGACAAACTGGCACAGAGAGACAGGAAACACAGGGATAAATACACTGGGGGAAATAAGGATCTCACTTAAAATAATTGAATCAGTTATAGAACCAATTGCCCTTTCTGGTTGTGAGGTCTGGGGTCCGCTCACCAACCAAGAATTCACAAAATGGGACAAACACCAAATTGAGACTCTGCATGCAGAATTCTGCAAAACTATCCTCAGTGTACAACGGAAAACACCCTATAATGCATGCAGAGCAGAATTAGGCCGATTATCAAAATCCAGAAAAGAGCCGTTAAATTCGACAACTACCGAAAATGAAGCAACTCCCAAACATTCAATAAGAAAGCCATCACCTACAGAGAGATGAACCTGGAGAAGTGCCCCCGAAGCAAGCTGGTCCTGGGGCTCACAAACACACCCCACAGAGCCCCAGGACAGCAACAAAATTAGACCCAAACAAATCATGAGAAAACAAAAATATAATTACGTGACACATTGGAAAGAATTTACCAAAAAACGGACAAACTTGAAGGCTATTTGGCCCTAAAGAGAGAGTACACAGTTGCAGAATACCTGACCACTGTGACTGACCCAAACTTAAGGAAATCTTTGACTATGTACAGACTCAGTGAGCATAGCCTTGCTATTGAGAAAGGCCGCCGTAGGCAGACATGGCTCTCAAGAGAAGACATGCTATGTGCTCACTGCCCACAAAAATAGGTGGAAACTGAGCTGCACTTCCTAACCTCCTGCCAAATGTATGACCATATTAGAGACACATATTTCTCTCATATTACACAGATCCACAAAGAATTCCAAAACCAATCCAATTTTGATAAACTCCCATATCTACTGTGTTAAATACCACAGTGTGCCATCACAGCAGCAATATTTGTGACCTGTTGCCACAAGAAAAGGGCAACCAGTGAAGAACAAACACCATTGTAAATACATCCTATATTTATGATAAATTATTTTCCCTTTTGTACATCATTACAACAGTGTATATATACATAATATAACATTTGTAATGTCTTTTGGAACTTTTCTGGGTGTAATGTTTACTGTTTTAAGAGAGGTGAGAGAGTCAAACTAAACATTATGCTGAGTGAGACAAGGAGGAGAAAGCAAGAGCAGGACTACCCCCAAGAGAGTGTCAGGGTTACTCCATACAGAGCAGGACTACCCCCTAGAGAGTGTCAGGGTTACTCCATACAGAGCAGGACTACCCCCTAGAGAGTGTCAGGGTTACTCCATACAGAGCAGGACTACCCCCTAGAGAGTGTCAGGGTTACTCCATACAGAGCAGGACTACCCCCTAGAGAGTGTCAGGGTTACTCCATACAGAGCAGGACTACCCCCTAGAGAGTGTCAGGGTTACTGCATACAGAGCAGGACTACCCCCTAGAGAGTGTCAGGGTTACTCCATACAGAGCAGGACTACCCCCTAGAGAGTGTCAGGGCTAGTCCATACAGAGCAGGACTACCCCCTAGAGAGTGTCAGGGCTAGTCCATACAGAGCAGGACTACCCACTAGAGAGTGTCAGGGTTACTCCATACAGAGCAGGACTAACCATAGAGAGTGTCAGAGTTACTCCATACAGAGAAGGACTACCCCAAAAGAGTGCCAGAGTTACTCCATACAGAGCAGGACTAACCCCTACCCCAAGAGAGTGTCAGAATTACTCCAAACAGAGCAGGACTACCCCTAGAGAGTGTCAGGGTTACTCCATACAGAGCAGGACTACCCCTAGAGAGTGTCAGAGTTACTCCAAACAGAGCAGGACTACCCCCTAGAGAGTGTCAGAGTTACTCCAAACAGAGCAGGACTACCCCCTAGAGAGTTTCAAAGTTACTCCAGACAGAGCAGGACTACCCTCTAGAGATTGTCAGAGTTACTCCATACAGAGCAGGACTACACCCTAGAGATTGTCAGAATTACTCCAAACAGAGCAGGACTACCCCCTAGAGAGTGTCAGAGTTACTCCAAACAGAGCAGGACTACCCCCTAGAGAGTTTCAAAGTTACTCCAAACAGAGCAGGACTACCCTCTAGAGATTGTCAGAGTTACTCCATACAGAGCAGGACTACCCAGAGTGTCAGAGTTACTCCATACAGAGCAGGACTACCCAGAGTGTCAGAGTTACTCCATACAGAGCAGGACTACCCAGAGTGTCAGAGTTACTCCATACAGAGCAGGACTACCCAGAGTGTCAGAGTTACTCCATACAGAGAAGGACTACCCCAAAAGAGTGCCAGAGTTACTCCATACAGAGCAGAACTAACCCCTACCCCAAGAGAGTGTCAGAATTACTCCAAACAGAGCAGGACTACCCCTAGAGAGTGTCAGGGTTACTCCATCCAGAGCAGGACTACCCCTAGAGAGTGTCAGAGTTACTCCAAACAGAGCAGGACTACCCCGAGTGTCAGTTACTCCAAACAGAGCAGGACTACCCCTAGAGAGTGTCAGAGTTACTCCAAACAGAGCAGGACTACCCCGAGTGTCAGAGTTACTCCAAACAGAGCAGGACTACCCCGAGTGTCAGAGTTACTCCATACAGAGCAGGACTACCCCCTAGAGAGTGTCAGGGTTACTCCATACAGAGCAGGACTACCCATAGAGAGTGTCATGGTTACTCCATACAGAGCAGAACTACCACTAGAGAGTGTCATGGTTACTCCATACAGAGCAGACTACCCCTAGAGAGTGTCATGGTTACTCCATACAGAGCAGGACTACCCCTAGAGAGTGTCAGAGTTACTTCAAACAGAGCAGGACTACCCCTAGAGAGTGTCAGAGTTACTCCAAACAGAGCAGAACTACCACTAGAGAGTGTCATGGTTACTCCATACAGAGCAGACTACCCCTAGAGAGTGTCATGGTTACTCCATACAGAGCAGGACTACCCCTAGAGAGTGTCAGAGTTACTTCAAACAGAGCAGGACTACCCCTAGAGAGTGTCAGAGTTACTCCAAACAGAGCAGGACTACCCCTAGAGAGTGTCAGAGTTACTCCAAACAGAGCAGGACTACCCCGAGTGTCAGAGTTACTCCAAACAGAGCAGGACTACCCCGAGTGTCAGAGTTACTCCAAACAGAGCAGGACTACCCCGAGTGTCAGAGTTACTCCAAACAGAGCAGGACTACCCCGAGTGTCAGTTACTCCAAACAGAGCAGGACTACCCCCTAGAGAGTGTTAGAGTTACTCCAAACAGAGCAGGCCTACCCTGGGTGTCAGAGTTACTCCAAACAGAGCAGGACTACCACTAGAGAGTGTTAGAGTTACTCCAAACAGAGCAGGACTACCACTAGAGAGTGTTAGAGTTACTCCAAACAGAGCAGGACTACCACTAGAGAGTGTCAGAGTTACTCCAAACAGAGCAGGACTACCCCCTAGAGAGTGTCAGAGTTACTCCAAACAGTGCAGGCCTACCCTGGGTGTCAGAGTTACTCCAAACAGAGCAGAACTACCACTAGAGAGTGTCAGAGTTACTCCATAAAGAGCAGGACTACCCAGAGTGTCAGAGTTACTCCATACAGAGCAGGACTACGCAGAGTGTCAGAGTTACTCCATACAGAGCAGGACTACCCAGAGTGTCAGAGTTACTCCATACAGAGCAGGACTACCCAGAGTGTCAGAGTTAATCCATACAGAGCAGGACTACCCTCTAGAGAGTTTCAGAGTTACTCCATACAGAGCAGGACTACCCAAAGTGTCAGAGTTACTCCAAACAGAGCAGGACTACCCTCTAGAGAGTTTCAGAGTTACTCCATACAGTGCAGGACTACCCCTGCTGTGAGCAGTGCTCGTCATGCCCTAAGTGAGATGACGGCTTACCCATCTGCTGTCCTAGCATGGGCAACATTAGAGGTGTGTTTATCCCATCTCAGAGCTTTCAGTCCCCCTCAGACAGACAGCCTGCATGGGGGCTATAAACCTGCATAAGCTCTCTCTAAACCACAACCAGTGGCACAGACTGATAGACAGACCCAGCAGAAGCGTTTATACTGTATCTGCCTCACAAAACGAACTATGCTCTCCTAAAGAAAGAGCTGATGGAACTTCTTGTGATTATGTTTATCTAACACCCCCTTCTCATCTCTACCCTTTCTCTCTCTCTCTCTCTCTCTTTCTCAATTCAAATGGCTTTATTAGCATGATAAACATATGTTTACATTGCCAAAGCAAGTGAAATACATAATGAACAAAATTGAAATAATCAATCAAAAATGAATGAAGATAAAGTGAACTAGTCCTGCAGTTTTACCTCCCTTCAACTCCTCTCCTCTCCCTCTCATCCTATCATTCTACCTTAAAAGGCTGACAGGATTTAATCATGGAACAACAGTCCAAAGAGTTCTACAATTACTTTCAAAGGAATAAACACATTTAAAATGTCATATTATGGCTATGTACATCGTTAAAATGATGTGCAAATAATTCAACTACAAAAGGGAAAAATCAATGTATTTACAATGGTGTTTGTTCTTCACTGGTTGACCTGGCAACAGGTCACACATATTGCTGCTCTGATGGCACACTGTGATATTCCCCCAACAGATATGGGAGTTTATAAAAATTGGATTTGTTTTCAAATTCTTTGTGGGTCTGTGTAATCTGAGGGAAATAGGTTTCTCTAATATGGTCATACATTTGGCAGGAGGTTAGGAAGTGCAGCTCAGTTTACACCTCATTCTGTGGGCAGTGTGCACATTCTCTTGAGAGCCAGGTCTGCCTATGGCAGCCTTTCTCAATAGCAAGGCTATGCTCACTCTCTCTCTCTGTTTCTGTCTTTTTCTCTCACTCTCTCTCTCTCTTTCACTCACTCTCTTTCACTCACTCTCTCTGTATTTTTCACTCTCTCTCTCTCTCTCTCTCTCGCTTTCACTCACACTCTCTGTCTTTTTCACTCGCTCTCTCTCTCTCTTTCACTCACTCTCTCTGTCTTTTTCCGGTGCAGATCTGTGATAAGGAGTGGCACTATTACGTCATTAACGTGGAGTTTCCTGTGGTGACACTCTACGTGGACGGAGTGACCTACGACCCTTACCTGGTGACAGATGATTGGCCGATCCACCCATCTCAGATTGACGTGCAGCTTACTTTGGGTGCCTGCTGGCAAGGTGATGATGATGACAATGATGATGATGCTGATGATAAATTATGATCTATCAAAAAATATTATAGATCAACATGAACGTCTAATTCACGTCAGAATTAGACTTTCATGTTTCTCAAGTTTTTAAACTTAACTTCTTGACGCACGGATCCCTTTAGTGGGATCATTTTCATCAACAACCACTGAATTGCAAAGCGCCAAATAAAATAAAAATTACTAAAAATGTTTATATTCATGAAATCACAAGTGCAATATAGAAAAACACACCGTAGCATGTTGTTAATCCGCCTGTCATGTCAGATTTTGAAAATATGCTTTATAGCGAAAGCAATCCAAGTGTTTGTGTGAGTTTATTGATCACTAGACAAAACATTATGAACACCTAGCATCAAAGTAGCTTGGTCACAAAAATCAGAAAAGCAATAAAATGAATCTCTTAACTTTGATGATCTTCGGATGTTTTCACTCACGAGACTCCCAGTTACACAATAAATGTTCCTTTTGTTCCATAAAGTTTATTTTTATATCCAAAATACCTCCATTTGTTTGGCATGTTATGTTCATAAATCCACAGGCGGTCACGACATCGCAGACAAAAATTCCAAATAGTATCCGTAATGTCCACAGAAACATGTCAAACGTTTTTTATAATAAATCCTCAGGTTGTTTTAAAAATATATAATCGATAATATATCAACCGGCACTGTCTCTTTTTCAGTAGGAGAGGGAGAAACAATGGCTGCCCCATTCTGTTGCGCAAGCAAAACTCATGCGAACACCCAGCTATCCACTGACGCCATGTTATCTTTCTCGCTCATTTTCAAAATAAAAGCCTGAAACTATGTCTAAAGACTGTTGACACCTTGAGGAAGCGATAGGAAAATGAATCTGGTTGATATCCCTTTAAATGGAGTAAAGGCAGGCTATGGAACATGGAGCTTTCAAAATAGAAGCCACTTCCTGGTTTGATTTTCCTCAGGTTTTCGCCTGCAATATCAGTTATGTTACACTCACAGACAATATTTTGACAGTTTTGGAAACTTTAGAGTGTTTTCTATCCTAATCTGTCAATTCTATGCATATTCTAGAATTTGGGCCTGAGAAATAGGCTGTTTACTTTAGGAATGTTATTTTTCCAAACATAAAAATAGTGCCCCCTAGCTGAAAGAGGTTACGTTTAGGCATTAACTCTGAATGGTTAAGGTTAGGCTTAAGGTTTGGGATAGGCTTTAAACAAACATATACAAAACAACATTCTATCGCTGGATTTGAACATGCAACCCTTATAATCCGATACTTACGCCCATCCACCATCCCCGTCCACGACACCCTAGCAAAACCGAAACCAACTTGAAGCTAACAGCTTTCACTGTTGCCCCTAGTGGCCGGTTTCAACGTCATCTTCAAACGTCTTCAGACATGGATGGATGTCGAATACTGACTTGTATGACGGGTGACCTGGCTGGAAAATGATGACAATGACGATCTGCAACCAATGTCTTGCCCCTGTTGTGTGCCACTGTTGACTGGTTCGATGTGGGGAAATGTTTGGGGGATCTGACCTGACAGCTGATCAGTTAAGCCGACTGGACAAGTGGTGTCAGCTTTGCTCTCTCCAGTCTTACGTTGAAGTTCTGTGTGCATGATGTGTATTTTTGAAAGTGAATGAACCTGACTGCCAGAAGCTTTTAATCTATCTTCGATGCACAATGAAGTTGAAAACTGGAGATACAATCAAGCTGTCTTCAGCAAAGCCCAGTTAAAGAATAGATAAAAGGTCACTTCTCCTACAGTAGAGCCTACTGTTACTGTTGCTAAATGACTGTATGAATGTGTGTAATGATGGGTAGCCCTAAATGATGTGTCGAGATAGATCAGGTCATTTTCAACAGGGTGGCAGGACAGGAGGAGAAGAGTGGAGGAGAGGAGGGGAGAGGAGGGGAGAGGAGAGGAGAGGGACATTACTTCTCCTTTCCACAACTGCTGTTTTTCTTCTCTTTTGTTGAATGGCAGATGGAGGTGAATGGCAGATGAAGTTGAATGACAGATGGAGTTGAATGGCAGATGGAGGTGAATGGCAGATGAAGTTGAATGACAGATGGAGTTGAATGGCAGATGAAGTTGAATGGCAGATGGAGTTGAATGGCAGATGGAGTTGAATGGCAGATGGAGTTGAATGGCAGATGGAGTTGAATGACAGATGGAGGTGAATGGCAGATGAAGTTGAATGGCAGATGGAGTTGAATGACAGATGGAGGTGAATGGCAGATGAAGTTGAATGGCAGATGAAGTTGAATGACAGATGGAGTTGAATGACAGATGGAGGTGAATGGCAGATGGAGTTGAATGGCAGATGAAGTTGAATGGCAGATGGAGTTGAATGACAGATGGAGGTGAATGGCAGATGGAGTTGAATGGCAGATGAAGTTGAATGGCAGATGGAGTTGAATGACAGATGGAGGTGAATGGCAAATGGAGTTGAATGACAGATGGAGTTGAATGGCAGATGGAGTTGAATGACAGATGGAGGTGAATGGCAGATGGAGTTGAATGGCAGATGGAGGTGAATGGCAGATGGAGTTGAATGGCAGATGGAGTTGTGTAGCCCTGATGAAGCGATTAGAAGACCTTGAATAGAGATGGAAGTCAGCGACCATTAGGCCTCTCTGAAGGGAACTAAGCCCTCAGTAACCACCCTGTTATCTTTACACAACGCTATTAGCTCTGACCATTGCCTTTTCAAAGACACTAGCTGCTAGCGACCAACTCCACTGACAAGCTCTAGCGAATGTTCCTTCAAACTTCTAGAGGAGTCTGTCTCAGGCTTTCTGTGGTAATCGCAGATGAGGAATGATTATTCTCCCTGGCTGTGAAGGAATTTGCTACGTGATTTGTTCATTTTACATTAGCTTTTTATAAGTGCTCATTTGCATAACGCATAGCCTCTCTGAGCTAGTGATGACGGGATGGGAAACCGTGTGATGGAATTGGCATTTTAGAAGGAAAGAAATTGACATGAAAAAAGGGAAGAAAAATAGAAAGAAGTTTGATAGAGAAAGTTCAGTGTGTCTATAGAGTCAGTGGATTGTTGTTCAGGCCAGCAGATTGACCGTTTGCACTAAGGCAGAGTTCACACGGTCTTGTGGAGAAACAGCATTTGCTGTCCTTTCTGCCCTCTCTCTAATGGTGATGTTGTTCTTTCCAGCCCTCATTCTCTTAGAGAAAGTGTGCTTTTGCGTGCGTGTTTTTCTCTGCGTTTTATCATGCAGCCTGTACACTGCATGCTGAAGGGAAGTGCCTGTCTACCCAGACATGAGAGACCAGGCAAGTGGCAGGCTGCAGTTTAAACCCTCTCTCTCTCTCTTAACCATCTCCTGAAGGCAATTACAATTGTGCTTGGCGTGGTGCTGCCAACAGGCTCACAGTGAAACACACAAACCTCCTGGTCTGAGAAATGACCTGGGATCAGTGGCATGTCACCAGCCCATCTGCCTAATAATGTCACAGACAGTACAGTAACTGTACATTAGTAGTGGCAGAGAGGGGGGGCTGACTCAGGACCTGTCTGATTAAAGTGCATGCTGGGAGACCTGAAGTGTTCGAAGGCCATTAACAATGAGATTACTGTGTGCTTTTGTCACTTACTGACTTTTTAGTCATTGGCTATTGAGGTTTCTGAAAGGATTTCCTTCCGTTCTACATTATAATAGTGGAACTGTATGTAGTTATTCTTCATGAACTGTGTCTTCTGTGTGTAGGTGGTGAGGTGACGATGCCGCGGTTCACTCAGTACTTCCGGGGCAGTCTGTCAGGGCTGACCATCAGGCCAGGGAAGATAGAGAGCCAGAAGGTAATCTCCTGTCTACAGGCTTGTAAGGAAGGACTGGACATCAACTCACTGGAGAGCCTGGGCAAGGGCATCAAGGTAAGGCGACAGACAAGACAAGACAGACAGACAGACAGACAGACAGACAGACAGACAGACAGACAGACAGACAGACAGACAGACAGACAGACAGACAGACAGACAGACAGACAGACAGACAGACAGACAGACAGACAGACAGACAGACAGACAGACAGACAGACAGACAGACAGACAGACAGACAGACAGACAGACAGACAGACAGACAGACAGACAGACAGACAGACAGACAGACAGACAGTAAACGCATTCAAATGCTGATATACTTTATATTCAAACATATGTTAAAACACTTAGTCTCCCCTCCCTTTCCTCACCTATCCCCTTTCTATCCCCACGTCCTTCCCTCCTTCATCCCCCCTTAAAGCCTGAAGCTGATTCATCTCCCAGTATAGAGAGAGAGGGAGGAGATAAAGAGAAGAGAGAGGCCTTATTGTAGAACTCTTTGGACTGTTGTTCCATGATTAAATCATGTCAGCCTTTTAAGGTAGAATGATAGGATGAGAGGGAGAGGAGAGGAGTTGAAGGGAGGTAAAACTCTGCAGGACTAGTTCACTATCGTTTTCAAATTATTTCTTTTTCTTTTTGTGGCGACACTTTTCCACAGGTCTCCTGAGTCTAGTACAGCTTAAGGACAGTGTTTAGGATCAGGTGGGAACCTTGGCAATACAATCACAGGAGAAGGAGAGGATGAGAGGAGAGAGAGGGGGAGAACAGAGGGATAAAAGGAAATGGAGAGAGCTCCCTGAAGCGTTGTGTCTTTGCTGCTGTGTGTGAATGAGGCTGTGGTATCAGCAGCATAAAGCCTCTTCAGTGAGACTGAGACTCAGTGCATCATGTCCACTGGGACCTAGAGCTGTGTCTGAGTGTGTCTGAGCAACACAATAAGCTTATGATCCCTCAAACAGAGAAGAATAATGAACACACACTCATGATGTACACTCAAACACACTCAATCAGACACACTCAGACACACACTTATGCTGTACACACACTTAGACACACTCAGACACAGTTTTTTCAGTGTGGGTTACACTGTGGTAAAGTCTGAGGTGTTCTCTTGCTGTCTCTCTCTCCGTGTCTCTCTCTTTCTCTCCCTCTGTCTCACTCTCTTCTCTCTCAGTTCCACTTCAACCCAGCCCAGTCGATCCTGGTGATGGAGGGCGAGGATCTGGAGAACATGAACGCTGCTCTGAGGAAGGTCTCCTACATCAACTCCCGCCAGTTTCCCACACCGGGCATCAGACACCTGCACATCTCAACCTCAGTACAGTACGCAAGCAATGGCTAATTCTACCTTTACTGTTACATAATCTCTATCTGTCACTCTCCCTCTCCTCTGCCCATCATCTACCTCAGTACAGTGACTGGATAAGGTCTTCTCTGTTTCATCTACCTCAGCACAGTGACTGGATAAGGTCTTCTCTGTCCTTCATCCACCTCAGTACAGTGACTGGATAAGGTCTTCTCTGTTTCATCTACCTCAGCACAGTGACTGGATAAGGTCTTCTCTGTCCTTCATCCACCTCAGTACAGTGACTGGATAAGGTCTTCTCTGTTTCATCTACCTCAGCACAGTGACTGGATAAGGTCTTCTCTTTACTTCATCTACCTCAGCACAGTGACTGGATAAGGTCTTCTCTGTCCTTCATCTACCTCAGTACAGTGACTGGATAAGGTCTTCTCTGTCCTTCATCTACCTCAGCACAGTGACTGGATAAGGTCTTCTCTGTCCTTCATCCACCTCAGTACAGTGACTGGATAAGGTATTCTCTGTCCTTCATCTACCTCAGTACAGTGACTGGATAAGGTCTTCTCTGTCCTTCATCTACCTCAGCACAGTGACTGGATAAGGTCTTCTCTCTCCTGTCCTTCATCCACCTCAGTACAGTGACTGGATAAGGTCTTCTCTGTCCTTCATCCACCTCAGTACAGTGACTGGATAAGGTCTTCTCTCTCCTGTCCTTCATCCACCTCAGTACAGTGACTGGATAAGGTCTTCTCTGTCCTTCATCCACCTCAGTACAGTGACTGGATGAGGTCTTCTCTGTCCTTCATCTACCTCAGTACAGTGACTGGATAAGGTCTTCTCTCTCCTGTCCTTCATCCACCTCAGTACAGTGACTGGATGAGGTCTTCTCTGTCCTTCATCTACCTCAGTACAGTGACTGAATAAGGTCTTCTCTCTCCTGTCCTTCATCCACCTCAGTACAGTGACTGGATAAGGTCTTCTCTCTCCTGTCCTTCATCCACCTCAGTACAGTGACTGGATGAGGTCTTCTCTGTCCTTCATCTACCTCAGTACAGTGACTGAATAAGGTCTTCTCTCTCCTGTCCTTCATCCACCTCAGTACAGTGACTGGATAAGGTCTTCTCTCTCCTGTCCTTCATCCACCTCAGTACAGTGACTGGATAAGGTCTTCTCTGTCCTTCATCCACCTCAGTACAGTGACTGGATGAGGTCTTCTCTGTCCTTCATCTACCTCAGTACAGTGACTGGATAAGGTCTTCTCTCTCCTGTCCTTCATCCACCTCAGTACAGTGACTGGATAAGGTCTTCCCTGTCCTTCATCTACCTCAGTACAGTGACTGGATAAGGTCTTCTCTGTCCTTCATCCACCTCAGTACAGTGACTGGATAAGGTCTTCTCTGTCCTTCATCCACCTCAGTACAGTGACTGGATAAGGTCTTCTCTGTCCTTCATCTACCTCAGTACAGTGACTGGATAAGGTCTTCTCTGTCCTTCATCCACCTCAGTACAGTGACTGGATAAGGTCTTCTCTGTCCTTCATCTACCTCAGTACAGTGACTGGATAAGGTCTTCTCTGTCCTTCATCCACCTCAGTACAGTGACTGGATAAGGTCTTCTCTGTCCTTCATCTACCTCAGTACAGTGACTGGATAAGGTCTTCTCTGTCCTTCATCTACCTCAGTACAGTGACTGGATAAGGTCTTCTCTGTCCTTCATCCACCTCGTAACTCTACCTGTAACTCTACCTGTACCGCTACCTGTATCTCTAACTCTACCTGTATCTCTAACTCTACCTGTACCTCTACCTGTATCTCTAACTCTACCTGTACCTGTAACTCTACCTGTAAATCTACCTCTACCTTTACTTGTAACTCTATCTGTACCTGTCTGTGCATTTAGTCAACTCTCTCTCTGTCCTCCCGCTCCATCTCTCTCTTAATGATATCTTTCTCCTTCCTTCTCTAATTTTTCTCCTCACTCTTTTTTTAGAGTTTAAACTAGACCCAACACCTTCTCACTGTCAACACAAAACAACAGCACAGTGACTCATTACATCTCACACTCACTCATGTATAGATAGTTAGCTACTCCCTCTCCTCCTCTACCTGTCCCTCTCTCCCTCTGCTCCCTCTCACTGTTCTCGCCCTGTCCTTCTCTCCCGCTCCTCCTCTCGCTGTCCTCTGCTCCCTCTCCCTGTCCTTCTCTCCCTCTCCTCCTCTACCTGTCCCTCTCTCCCTCTGCTCCCTCTCACTGTTCTCTCCCTGTCCTTCTCTCCCTCTCCTCCTCTCCCTCTGCTCCTCTCCCTCTGCTCCCTCTCCCTGTCCTTCTCTCCCTCTCCTCTCCCTCTGCTCCCTCTCCTCCTCTCCTCTCCCTCTGCTCCCTCTCCTCTCCCTCTCCTCCTCTCCTCTCCCTCTAACTCCTCTCCTCTCCCTCTCCTCCTCTCCCTCTGCTCCCTCTCCTTCTCTCCCTCTCCTCCTCTCCCTCTGCTCCTCTCCTCTCCTCCTCTCCTCTCCCTCTCCTCCTCTCCCTCTGCTCCTCTCTCTGCTCTCTCTCCTCCTCTCCCTCTCCTCTCCCTCTCCTTCTCTCCCTCTCCTCCTCTCTCTCTGCTCTCTCTCCTCCTCTCCCTCTCCTCTCCCTCTCCTCTCCCTCTCCTTCTGCTCCTCTCCCTCTGCTCCCTCTCCCTCTCCTTCTCTCCCTCTCCTCTGCTCCTCTCCCTCTGCTCCCTCTCCCTCTCCTCCTCTCCCTCTCCTCCTCTCCTTTCCCTCTCCTCTCCCTCTCCTCTCCTCTCCTCTCCTCTCCTCTCCTCTCCTCTCCTCTCCTCTCCTCTCCTCTCCTCTCCTCTCCTCTCCTCTCCCTCTCCTCTCCCTCTCCTTCTCTCCCTCTCCTCCTCTCCTCTCCTCCTCTCCTCTCCCTCTCCTCCTCTCCTCTCCCTCTCATCTTTCTCTACCATCTTTTGTTCTTTATTCCACCACTCTCTCTGTTCCACATTGCCACCTGGGGCAAGTTTTTACATTTTCATGTTATTTATTAATAATTCTGTCTGGGTTTTGCCAGAGGACAGAGAGGGAGAGAGACAGAGCGAGGCTGGATGGTATTTTATAAGAGCCATCCCTGGCGGGCTGTGGTGAATATTCATAGCAGGTTTAAATATGTGCAGCCCCCCACAGCTCAGCCCTGGAGGTTTGTACTCCGCCCCCCTATTGGGTTCGACACAGGGCTGCGGGCCCATCCCTTCAGCTAGCTTAGCAAGGAAGGGAGGGGGGCTAGGAAGAGGAGGGGTCGACTGGGCTGCAGGCACACCAATTAGAAATGAATACATTATGCTCACGATGCTTAAGCTTGTGTATTTCTAGATGTTTAATAAAGTTTTCTGGTTGCGTGGAGGCGGGTGGCTGGGGCTGTGGTGCGCAGGCTATCCAGTGGTCTGCACTGCCTATGAACCTTGTCATGGATCGCTGGCTCCAGCTGTTGCTCACAAAGAGAGGGTCTGGTAGTCGTCTTAGACAAGCTTTGATAACAATAATGTGTAAATCTACAGGCATTGATGAATTCAAACAGAATTCATTTAGAATAAGGTCCAGTAAACAGGCCTGCAGAGCAGACTCTCTGTTAGGCTACAGCCAAGATATAAACTCCTCCTGAGGAATGCTGCTATTTGCTGTAAATTTCCCGGTAAGTGCCGTATCACTCTAAACTAAATAAATAAATAAATAAAGTTGTTAATTAATTCCTTAAAACACACTTAAGCGTGTTTTCAGCATAATAAGGCAATTACTGCAGCCATCGTGAACAAGTAACTAGTGTTAATTTATGCAGGGCCTTTATTCTACCTTGTCACATTTTCTTTCATTCATTTGGTTGGGGTCCAAGTCCTCACCGTGGCCCACGCACGCTAAGTCTCCACGCTCCACTGTCTCTGCCTCCTCTCCACAACAATACCCTGCCGCTCTACTGTCTCCTCTCCACAACAATACCCTGCCGCTCCACAACAATAACCTGCTGCTCCACTGTCTCTGCCTCCTCTCCATAACAATACCATGCCGCTCCACTGTCTCCTCTCCACAACAATACCCTGCTGCTCCACTGTCTCTGCCTCCTCTCCACAACAATACCCTGCCGCTCCACTGTCTCTGCCTCCTCTCCATAACAATACCATGCCGCTCCACTGTCTCTGGCTCCTCTCCACAACAATACCCTGCCGCTCCACTGTCTCTGGCTCCTCTCCACAACAATACCATGCCGCTCCACTGTCTCTGGCTCCTCTCCACACCAATACCATGCCGCTCCACTGTCTCTGCCTCCTCTCCACAACAATACCCTGCTGCTCCACTGTCTCTGGCTCCTCTCCACAACAATGCCCTGCCGCTCCACTGTCTCTGGCTCCTCTCCACAACAATACCCTGCCGCTCCACTGTCTCTGCCTCCTCTCCACAACAATACCCTGCCGCTCCACTGTCTCTGGCTCCTCTCCACAACAATACCCTGCCGCTCCACTGTCTCTGGCTCCTCTCCACAACAATACCCTGCCGCTCCACTGTCTCTGTCTCCTCTCCCCAACAATACCCTGCCGCTCCACTGTCTCTGCCTCCTCTCCACAACAATACCCTGCTGCTCCACTGTCTCTGCCTCCTCTCCACAACAATACCCTGCCGCTCCACTGTCTCTGCCTCCTCTCCACAACAATACCCTGCCGCTCCACTGTCTCCTCTCCACAACAATACCCTGCCGCTCCACTGTCTCTGCCTCCTCTCCACAACAATACCCTGCCGCTCCACTGTCTCTGCCTCCTCTCCACAACAATACCCTGCTGCTCCACTGTCTCTGCCTCCTCTCCACAACAATACCCTGCCGCTCCACTGTCTCTGCCTCCTCTCCACAACAATACCCTGCCGCTCCACTGTCTCCTCTCCACAACAATACCCTGCCGCTCCACTGTCTCCTCTCCACAACAATACCCTGCCGCTCCACTGTCTCTGCCTCCTCTCCACAACAATACCCTGCCGCTCCACTGTCTCCTCTCCACAACAATACCCTGCCGCTCCACTGTCTCCTCTCCACAACAATACCCTGCCGCTCCACTGTCTCCTCTCCACAACAATACCCTGCCGCTCCACTGTCTCTGCCTCCTCTCCACAACAATACCCTGCCGCTCCACTGTCTCCTCTCCACAACAATACCCTGCCGCTCCACTGTCTCTGCCTCCACTGTCTCCACAACAATACCCTGTCTCCTCTCCTTGCATATGTCTCTGCCTCCTCTCCACAACAATACCCTGCCGCTTCATATGTCTCTGCCTCCCCTCCACAACAATACCCTGCCGCTCCACTGTCTCTGCCTCCTCTCCACAACAATACCCTGCCGCTCCACTGTCTCTGTCTTCTCTCCACAACAATACCCTGCCGCTCCACTGTCTCCTCTCCACAACAATACCTAGCCGCTCCACTGTCTCCTCTCCACAACAATACCCTGCCGCTTCATATGTCTCTGCCTCCTCTCCACAACAATACCCTGCCGCTTCATATGTCTCTGCCTCCCCTCCACAACAATACCCTGCCGCTCCACTGTCTCTGCCTCCTCTCCACAACAATACCCTGCCGCTCCACTGTCTCTGTCTCCTCTCCACAACAATACCCTGCCGCTCCACTGTCTCCTCTCCACAACAATACCTAGCCGCTCCACTGTCTCCTCTCCACAACAATACCCTGCCGCTCCACTGTCTCCTCTCCACAACAATACCTAGCCGCTCCACTGTCTCCTCTCCACAACAATACCCTGCCGCTTCATATGTCTCTGTCTCCTCTCCACAACAATACCCTGCCGCTCCACTGTCTCCTCTCCACAACAATACCTAGCCGCTCCACTGTCTCCTCTCCACAACAATACCCTGCCGCTTCATATGTCTCTGCCTCCTCTCCACAACAATACCCTGCCGCTCCACTGTCTCTGCCTCCTCTCCACAACAATACCCTGCCGCTCCACTGTCTCTGTCTCCTCTCCACAACAATACCCTGCCGCTCCACTGTCTCTGTCTCCTCTCCACAACAATACCCTGCCGCTTCATATGTCTCTGCCTCCTCTCCACAACAATACCCTGCCGCTCCACTGTCTCTGTCTCCTCTCCACAACAATACCCTGCCGCTCCACTGTCTCTGTCTCCTCTCCACAACAATACCCTGCCGCTTCATATGTCTCTGCCTCCTCTCCGCAACAATACCCTGCCGCTTCATATGTCTCTGTCTCCTCTCCACAACAATACCCTGCCGCTCCACTATCTTTGCCTCCTCTCCACAACAATACCCTGCCGCTTCATATGTCTCTGTCTCCTCTCCACAACAATACCTAGCCGCTCCACTATCTTTGCCTCCTCTCCACAACAATACCCTGCCGCTTCATATGTCTCTGTCTCCTCTCCACAACAATACCCTGCCGCTTCATATGTCTCTGTCTCCTCTCCACAACAATACCCTGCCGCTCCACTATCTTTGCCTCCTCTCCACAACAATACCCTGCCGCTTCATATGTCTCTGTCTCCTCTCCACAACAATACCCTGCCGCTTCATATGTCTCTGTCTCCTCTCCACAACAATACCCTGCCGCTCCACTGTCTCTGCCTCCTCTCCACAACAATACCCTGCCGCTCCACTGTCTCTGCCTCCTCTCCACAACAATACCTAGCCGCTCCACTGTCTCTGCCTCCTCTCCACAACAATACCCTGCCGCTCCACTGTCTCCTCTCCACAACAATACCCTGCCGCTTCATATGTCTCTGCCTCCTCTCCACAACAATACCCTGCCGCTCCACTGTCTCTGCCTCCTCTCCACAACAATACCCTGCCGCTCCACTGTCTCTGTCTCCTCTCCACAAAAATACCCTGCCGCTCCACTGTCTCCTCTCCACAACAATACCCTGCCGCTCCACTGTCTCTGTCTCCTCTCCACAACAATACCCTGCCGCTCCACTGTCTCTGTCTCCTCTCCACAACAATACCCTGCCGCTCCACTGTCTCCTCTCCACAACAATACCCTGCCGCTCCACTGGCTCCTCTCCACAACAATACCCTGCCACTCCACTGTCTCCTCTCCACAACAATACCCTGCCGCTCCACTGTCTCCTCTCCACAACAATACCCTGCTGCTCCACTGTCTCTGCCTCCTCAACAATACCCTGCCGAGGCGAGGAAAGACAACTTGTGGATCACCGCTTGAGAGATAAAGAGAAAGGGAGATTGGGCTATACCACGCTTGACTGAAAACATGTTTTTTACACCAGAAATGGGGAGATATGACTGTGAAATCCCTGTGTGTTAGTGTTCCATGTGAGGGGGTTTACAGCCGTGTTTAGGTGTGAAATAAACAAGAACTAGGCCAGCAGCAATGTCATATATAATGGGTAATCACAGGTGATTATGAAGGAGTCGGAATCTCCTTATGCTTGTGCATTTTTCTGCAAAGCTCCAACCAAATAAAGAGCTGTTGTTGTGCCAGTCCCAGCCTCTGACAGATGTTCAACTTCCTTCTCTGTAACTACATGGATGTGAAAAACATCCCTCTCGTTGCTACCAGCTTTCACAGCTCCCTTGTTAACTGTATTTTCCTTCTTTCCTCAGCCTCCCTCTTTCTCTCATCAGCCTCTCTCTCTCTCCTCAGCCTCCCCTCCCTCACTCTTTCTCTCCTCAGCATCCCCTCCCTCACTCTTTCTCTCCTCAGCCTCCCTCTGTCTCTCTCTCTTTCTCTCCTCAGCCTCACTCTCTCCCTCTCCTCAGCCTCCCCTCCCTCACTCTTTCTCTCCTCAGCCTCTCTCTCTCTCTCCTCAGCCTCCCCTCCCTCACTCTTTCTCTCCTCAGCCTCCTCTTCCTCACTCTCTCTCCTCAGCCTCCCTCTGTCTCTCTCTCTCTCTCTCCTCAGCATCCCTTCCCTCACTCTCTCTCCTCAGCCTCCATCTGTCTCTCTCTTTCTCTCCTAAGCCTCCCTCCTTCTCTCCTCATCCTCCCTCTCACTTTCTCTCTCCTTCACTCTTTCTCTCCTCAGCCTCCACCTGTCTCTCATCATCCTCCCTCTCTTTCTCTCTCCATATTGTATCTTGCTCCTGTGGTTTCTCAGTGATTGATGTCTAATCTGCATTGTTTATGCAATATGTGTCAGGTTATTTATGCATGTCTATGTCAGATGTCTGCCTCACAGATGTCTGCATTCAGTCAGCTTCACAGTGTAGTAGGTGGAGGCTTATTCAACCTTTTCAAGGTTGCTGATTCCTGGAGTTAGCCCATGCACACATTCTCAAAGTATCTAAGTATTCAATGGCTCTGATATTTCACGCATACCTGAAGTGATACCCAGCAAACACATACTGAAACATACATTTACATTCTATTTAATCAGAGTTAACCCCCCCCCCCCTCTCTCTCCATCTCTGTATTCCTCAACCTCCCAGGTGTTTTGGGGAGGACACGTGTATCTCCATCCCGGACATCGATGCAGTGGTGATGGTGCTGCAGCCCAGTGAACCCAGGATCACCATAGCTGGGGTGGACAGACTGACCAGGCCAGCAGCTGACCTCAGAGGACCAGCCGGACTCACTCTGTTCCAGGACCTTCACATCATCAGTACTGTCACCAAGGGAGACACAGCCTCACACCATACAGGTACAGGGTACAGGCATAGAAGTGTGTGTGTGTGTGTGTGTGTGTGTGTGTGTGTGTGTGTGTGTGTGTGTGTGTGTGTGTGTGTGTGTGTGTGTGTGTGTGTGTGTGTGTGTGTGTGTGTGTGTGTGTGTGTGTGTGTGTGTGTGTGTGTGTGTGTGTGTGTGTGTGTGTGTGTGTGTGTGTGTGTGTGTGTGTGTGTGTGTGTAAATAGACAGAGAATAGCAGAGGGGAATGGCTTGTAATTATAATACTGGTCCAAAGGGGACACACTGCTCACCACCACAAAACTATTTGATTAGGTTGAAGTCTGTAGACTCTGGAGAGCACAACATCTCCTGTCATATTGGAACTTCATCAACTCCTCTCTATCCCATACACGCACACACCATTAACCACACGCTCCTAGTCACACAACACTTGGCTAATATATAGCCTCCAGCTGTGGTCTCCATTCCAACTGCAGAACGAGATGAGGAAAGAAAGAGGCTGAGTCCTGAAAGCGCTGCAGAGTGTTTTCCACCTTCCTGACAATGGAGCGAGTGAAACCTCTCGCTCTGGTTATCCCCGTCTAATTGGCAGCTGTAGCGTTGAGGCTGAGGCAGAGCACTGCTGTTCTGTGTTGTTCCCAGACTCCGCACTGAGAGGACTAGAGACGGGATTTAAATGTCATTTCCATTTGCTGTTCAGCCAGGCAGGAACCCATGCAATCATTTGTCTGGTAGGCAGAGGTCTTAGACAGCGGGGGGGCTGGACTGTAGAAGCTGGGGATAGTGGAAGGGAGGGAGGGAGGGAGGGCAAGTCTGATGTCAGTAGTACAGGCCGGCTCTGTTCTGCCTCCCCCACCATTCACAGTTCCTTTAGTAAGAATTGTGACTTGCACAGCAGGATTAGACTGTACTTAGTGTGGAGAAAGTGTCACCGGGTGTTAAACGGCTCAATGCAGCAGTAGGATAGTTGGAGATCCCCCCCCCCCCCACACACACACACACACACACGATCTCATACAATATGAAATACAGATTCCATTCTCTCCATCATATGACATCTACTCTTGCTCTTTCTTTCAGGTTTCATTATGTTTGCCCATGTGTTATTCTCCTATTCTCTGTATCTGTTAGTCTCTCATGCTCTACTCTTTCCTTACACCAGCACTCTCCTCTCCACTGTATCTCCACTCCTTTCTAAACCTTCTCTCCTCTCCACTGTATCTCCACTCCTTTCTAAACATTCCCTCCTCTCCACTGTATCTCCACTCCTTTCTAAACATTCTCTCCTCTCCACTGTATATCCACTCCTTTCTAAACATTCTCTCCCCTCCTTTCTAAACATTCTCTCCTCTCCACTGTATCTCCACTCCTTTCTAAACCTTCTCTCCTCTCCACTGTATCTCCACTCCTTTCTAAACATTCTCACCTCTCCACTGTATCTCCACTCCTTTCTAAACACTCTCCCCTCCTTTCTAAACATTCTCTCCTCTCCACTATATCTCCACTCCTTTCTAAACATTCTCTCCTCTCCACTACATTCTAAACATTCTCTCCACTGTATCTCGACTCCTTTCTAAACATTCTCTCCTCTCCACTGTATCTCCACTCCTTTCTAAACATTCCCTCCTCTCCACTGTATCTCCACTCCTTTCTAAACATTATCTCCTCTCCACTGTATATCCACTCCTTTCTAAACATTCTCTCCCCTCCTTTCTAAACATTCTCTCCTCTCCACTGTATCTCCACTCCTTTCTAAACATTCTCTCCTCTCCACTGTATCTCCATTCCTTTCTAAACATTATCTCCTCTCCACTGTATCTCCACTCCTTTCTAAACATTCTCTCCTCTCCACTGCATCTCCACTCCTTTCTAAACATTCTCTCCTCTTCACTGTATCTCCACTCCTTTCTAAACCTTCTCTCCTCTGCACTGTATCTCCACTCCTTTCTAAACATTCTCTCCTCTCCACTGTATCTCCACTCCTTTCTAAACATTCTCTCCCCTCCTTTCTAAACATTCTCTCCTCTCCACTGTATCGCCACTCCTTTCTAAACCTTCTCTCCTCTCCACTGTATCTCCACTCCTTTCTAAACATTCTCTCCTCTCCACTGTATCTCCACTCCTTTCTAAACATTCTCACCTCTCCACTGTATCTCCACTCCTTTCTAAACACTCTCCCCTCCTTTCTAAACATTCTCTCCTCTCCACTATATCTCCACTCCTTTCTAAACATTCTCTCCTCTCCACTCCATTCTAAACATTCTCTCCACTGTATCTCAACTCCTTTCTAAACATTCTCTCCTCTCCACTGTATCTCCACTCCTTTCTAAACATTCCCTCCTCTCCACTGTATCTCCACTCCTTTCTAAACATTATCTCCTCTCCACTGTATATCCACTCCTTTCTGAACATTCTCTCCCCTCCTTTCTAAACATTCTCTCCTCTCCACTATATCTCCACTCCTTTCTAAACATTCTCTCCTCTCCACTCCATTCTAAACATTCTCTCCACTGTATCTCGACTCCTTTCTAAACATTCTCTCCTCTCCACTGTATCTCCACTCCTTTCTAAACATTCCCTCCTCTCCACTGTATCTCCACTCCTTTCTAAACATTATCTCCTCTCCACTGTATATCCACTCCTTTCTAAACATTCTCTCCCATCCTTTCTAAACATTCTCTCCTCTCCACTGTATCTCCACTCCTTTCTAAACATTCTCTCCTCTCCACTGTATCTCCACTCCTTTCTAAACATTCTCTCCTCTCCACTGCATCTCCACTCCTTTCTAAACATTCTCTCCTCTTCACTGTATCTCCACTCCTTTCTAAACATTCTCTCCTCTCCACTGTATCTCCACTCCTTTCTAAACATTCTCTCCTCTCCACTGTATCTCCACTCCTTTCTAAACATTCTCTCCTCTCCACTGTATCTCCACTCCTTTCTAAACATTCTCTCCTCTCCACTGTATCTCCACTCCTTTCTAAACATTCTCTCCTCTCCACTGTATCTCCACTCCATTCTAAACATTCTCTCCTCTCCACTGTATCTCCACTCCTTTCTAAACCTTCTCTCCTCTCCACTGTATCTCTACTCCTTTCTAAACATTATCTCCTCTCCACTGTATCTCCACTCCTTTCTAAACATTCTCTCCTCTCCACTGTATCTCTACTCCTTTCTAAACATTCTCTCCTCTCCACTGTATCTCCACTCCTTTCTAAACATTCTCTCCCCTCCTTTCTAAACATTCTCTCCTCTCCACTATATCTCCACTCCTTTCTAAACATTCTCTCCTCTCCACTCTAAACATTCTCTCCTCTCCACTGTTTATCCACTCCTTTCTAAACATTCTCTCCCCTCCTTTCTAAACATGCTCTCCTCTCCACTGTATCTCCACTCCTTTCTAAACCTTCTCTCCTCTCCACTGTATCTCCACTCCTTTCTAAACATTCTCTCCTCTCCACTGTATCTCCACTCCTTTCTAAACCTTCTCTCCTCTCCACTGTATCGCCACTCCATTCTAAACATTCTCTCCTCTCCACTGTATCTCCACTCCTTTCTAAACATTCTCTCCTCTCCACTGTATCTCCACTCCTTTCTAAACATTCTCTCCTCTCCACTGTATCTCCACTCCATTCTAAACATTCTCTCCACTGTATCTCGACTCCTTTCTAAACATGTTCTCCTCTCCACTGTATCTCCACTCCTTTCTAAACATGTTCTCCTCTCCACTGTATCTCCACTCATTTCTAAACATTCTCTCCTCTCCAGTCCATTCTAAACATTCTCTCCACTGTATCTCCACTCCTTTCTAAACATTCCCTCCTCTCCACTGTATCTCCACTCCTTTCTAAACATTATCTCCTCTCCACTGTATATCCACTCCTTTCTAAACATTCTCTCCCCTCCTTTCTAAACATTCTCTCCTCTCCACTATATCTCCACTCCTTTCTAAACATTCTCTCCTCTCCACTCCATTCTAAACATTCTCTCCACTGTATCTCGACTCCTTTCTAAACATTCTCTCCTCTCCACTGTATCTCCACTCCTTTCTAAACATTCCCTCCTCTCCACTGTATCTCCACTCCTTTCTAAACATTATCTCCTCTCCACTGTATATCCACTCCTTTCTAAACATTCTCTCCCCTCCTTTCTAAACATTCTCTCCTCTCCACTGTATCTCCACTCCTTTCTAAACATTCTCTCCTCTCCACTGTATCTCCACTCCTTTCTAAACATTCTCTCCTCTCCACTGTATCTCCACTCCTTTCTAAACATTATCTCCTCTCCACTGTATCTCCACTCCTTTCTAAACATTCTCTCCTCTCCACTGCATCTCCACTCCTTTCTAAACATTCTCTCCTCTCCACAGTATCTCCACTCCTTTCTAAACATTCTCTCCTCTCCACTGTATCTCCACTCCTTTCTAAACATTCTCTCCTCTCCACTGTATCTCCACTCCTTTCTAAACATTCTCTCCTCTCCACTGTATCTCCACTCCTTTCTAAACCTTCTCTCCTCTCCACTGTATCGCCACTCCTTTCTAAACATTCTCTCCTCTCCACTGTATCTCCACTCCTTTCTAAACATTCTCTCCTCTCCACTGTATCTCCACTCCTTTCTAAACATTCTCTCCTCTCCACTGCATCTCCACTCCTTTCTAAACATTCTCTCCTCTTCACTGTATCTCCACTCCTTTCTAAACATTCTCTCCTCTCCACTGTATCTCCACTCCTTTCTAAACATTCTCTCCTCTCCACTGTATCTCCACTCCTTTCTAAACATTCTCTCCTCTCCACTGTATCTCCACTCCTTTCTAAACATTCTCTCCTCTCCACTGTATCTCCACTCCTTTCTAAACATTCTCTCCTCTCCACTGTATCTCCACTCCTTTCTAAACCTTCTCTCCTCTCCACTGTATCTCCCCTCCTTTCTAAACATTCTCTCCTCTCCACTATATCTCCACTCCTTTCTAAACATTCTCTCCTCTCCACTCTAAACATTCTCTCCTCTCCACTGTTTATCCACTCCTTTCTAAACATTCTCTCCCCTCCTTTCTAAACATGCTCTCCTCTCCACTGTATCTCCACTCCTTTCTAAACCTTCTCTCCTCTCCACTGTATCTCCACTCCTTTCTAAACATTCTCTCCTCTCCACTGTATCTCCACTCCTTTCTAAACATGTTCTCCTCTCCACTGTATCTCCACTCCATTCTAAACATTCTCTCCTCTCCACTGTATCTCCACTCCTTTCTAAACATTCTCTCCTCTCCACTGTATCTCCACTCCTTTCTAAACATTCTCTCCTCTCCACTGTATCTCCACTCCATTCTAAACATTCTCTCCACTGTATCTCGACTCCTTTCTAAACATGTTCTCCTCTCCACTGTATCTCCACTCCTTTCTAAACATGTTCTCCTCTCCACTGTATCTCCACTCATTTCTAAACATTCTCTCCTCTCCACTCCATTCTAAACATTCTCTCCACTGTATCTCGACTCCTTTCTAAACATGTTCTCCTCTCCACTGTATCTCCACTCCTTTCTAAACATGTTCTCCTCTCCACTGTATCTCCACTCCTTTCTAAACATTCTCTCCTCTCCACAGTATCTCCACTCCTTTCTAAACATTCTCTCCTCTCCACTGTATCTCGACTCCTTTCTAAACATGTTCTCCTCTCCACTGTATCTCCACTCCTTTCTAAACATGTTCTCCTCTCCACTGTATCTCCACTCCTTTCTAAACATTCTCTCCTCTCCACTGTATCTCCACTCCATTCTAAACATTCTCTCCACTGTATCTCGACTCCTTTCTAAACATGTTCTCCTCTCCACTGTATCTCCACTCCTTTCTAAACATGTTCTCCTCTCCACTGTATCTCCACTCCTTTCTAAACATTCTCTCCTCTCCACTGTATCTCCACTCCATTCTAAACATTCTCTCCTCTCCACTGTATCTCCACTCCTTTCTAAACCTTCTCTCCTCTCCACTGTATCTCTACTCCTTTCTAAACATTCTCTCCTCTCCACTGTATCTCCACTCCTTTCTAAACATTCTCTCCTCTCCACTGTATCTCCCCTCCTTTCTAAACATTCTCTCCTCTCCACTGTATCTCCACTCCTTTCTAAACATTCTCTCCTCTCCACTGTATCTCCACTCCTTTCTAAACCTTCTCTCCTCTCCACTGTATCGCCACTCCTTTCTAAACATTCTCTCCTCTCCACTGTATCTCCACTCCTTTCTAAACATTCTCTCCTCTCCACTGTATCTCCACTCCTTTCTAAACATTCTCTCCTCTCCACTGCATCTCCACTCCTTTCTAAACATTCTCTCCTCTTCACTGTATCTCCACTCCTTTCTAAACATTCTCTCCTCTCCACTGTATCTCCACTCCTTTCTAAACATTCTCTCCTCTCCACTGTATCTCCACTCCTTTCTAAACATTCTCTCCTCTCCACTGTATCTCCACTCCTTTCTAAACCTTCTCTCCTCTCCACTGTATCTCTACTCCTTTCTAAACATTCTCTCCTCTCCACTGTATCTCCACTCCTTTCTAAACATTCTCTCCTCTCCACTGTATCTCCCCTCCTTTCTAAACATTCTCTCCTCTCCACTATATCTCCACTCCTTTCTAAACATTCTCTCCTCTCCACTCTAAACATTCTCTCCTCTCCACTGTTTATCCACTCCTTTCTAAACATTCTCTCCCCTCCTTTCTAAACATGCTCTCCTCTCCACTGTATCTCCACTCCTTTCTAAACCTTCTCTCCTCTCCACTGTATCTCCACTCCTTTCTAAACATTCTCTCCTCTCCACTGTATCTCCACTCCTTTCTAAACATGTTCTCCTCTCCACTGTATCTCCACTCCATTCTAAACATTCTCTCTTCTCCACTGTATCTCCACTCCTTTCTAAACATTCTCTCCTCTCCACTGTATCTCCACTCCTTTCTAAACATTCTCTCCTCTCCACTGTATCTCCACTCCATTCTAAACATTCTCTCCACTGTATCTCGACTCCTTTCTAAACATGTTCTCCTCTCCACTGTATCTCCACTCCTTTCTAAACATGTTCTCCTCTCCACTGTATCTCCACTCATTTCTAAACATTCTCTCCTCTCCACTCCATTCTAAACATTCTCTCCACTGTATCTCCACTCCTTTCTAAACATTCTCTCCTCTCCACTGTATCTCCACTCCTTTCTAAACATGTTCTCCTCTCCACTGTATCTCCACTCCTTTCTAAACATTCTCTCCTCTCCACTGTATCTCCACTCCTTTCTAAACATTCTCTCCTCTCCATGGTGCAGTATTCCATCTCTCTCTTAGTCTGCATGTCTCAGGGGGTCTCCTCAGCTCCAGATGTTTCCCCTCCTTCCCTCAGTTAGCACAGCTCTGAGATCAGTCAAGCCTCAGCCAGGGATAGAGGAGAACCAGGGTCTCCCCGGACCCCTGCTCTTCCAAGGACAGCCCCTGCTTTGAGGAGTGCCTCTCCGTAGGGAGGCTGTTGAGTGGGCATGCCAGGTGTTACCCCTCCACAGGAGAGAACACAGCAGGCTGAGAGGCAGGGAGCGCTAGAGAACTGTGGCTAACCTAACTGTACAGCAGACTCTGTGACACCCAGGCTGGCTGAGTGTGTAGCAACAGAGGTCATTAAAAATGCAGCTGAAGAGTTTTTGAACAGTGTTTTTGAACAGCATTTTGGGGGAAAATAGCTTGTTAATTTAAGTTGGTTAGTGTGGAATAGTGTTTTAAAAAATGCTCTTGGATAATATTGTTGTGTACAAATGCACAATCTTAATTTGACCTTGCTTCTCACAGCAGGAAAATAATCCTGCAGCGACAGGAAATGTAAATGATTGTGTGGATTGTAATTAATGGGCATTTTTGTGGGTGGTGAATCATTTATTGTTATGAGAAATCTAATTTAGTTTATTTGCACAAATAGAAAGGTAGTTTGTAACATTAAATAACATCAACAGTATGTGCAGGAGTGGAAAAAAGACCAAAAACAGCTTGTCTAGTAACCCCCCATAATGGTCAGAAATCCTACAGATTCAGCAGTGTGGACATTTTAAAGTGAAACTACAACCTTTAGAAGCCTTGTTAAAACCTCCGATACACTACCAGTTGTATTTCCTGCTGTGCAACAGACGGATCAAATTAACATAGCAGGTCTGTATGTGTGAGCGCATGCATTCAACTGTGTGTGTGTGTGTGTTTTCTTTTTTTCAGCGGGCAGGCTGGGGGTCCAGGAGGAGATCATCCATAACCTGGACTACTGTGACATCCTGGTGCTGGGGGAGGAGCTGAGGCCGGAGCAGGAGGGTCTCCAGCTGCAGCGTAGCACCCTGCTGGGGAAACACCTGGACGCCACCAACTCCACCTCCGGCATGTCTATATACGGTAAGTTACCATGGCAATATCTAACCTCCAGACCTCTAACCCATAAATAACCTCTGACCCTTACCCCAACTCCACCTCTGGCATGTCTCCATCTATGTTACCATGCAAACACCTAACCCTAACCCCCATCTTCCTCTATAACCATAACCCCCATCTTCCTCCATAACGATAACCCCCATTTTCCTCCATAACCATAACCCCCATCTTCCTCCATAACCATAACCCCCATCTTCCTCCATAACCATAACCCCCATCTTCCTCCATAACCATAACCCCCATCTTCCTCCATAACCATAACCCCCATCTTCCTCTATAAAAATAACCCCTATAAAAATAACCCCCATCTTCCTCTATAAAAATAACCCCCATCTTCCTCTATAAAAATAACCCCTATAAAAATAACCCCCATCTTCCTCTATAAAAATAACCCCCATCTTCCTCTATAACCATAACCCCCATCTTCCTCCATAACCATAACCCCCATCTTCCTCCATAACCATAACCCCCATCTTCCTCCATAACCATAACCCCTATAAAAATAACCCCCATCTTCCTCTAGAAAAATAACCCCCATCTTCATCTATAACCATAACCCCTGTATCTATGAAACTGGTAGTGACCATATAAACATGTCCACCATCTCTCTTAGGTGTGGACTCCATGTCCAACTATGAGCAGGTGATCAGACAGGTGCATTACCACAACTGGCACCCCACCCAGACCCCAGACAGGAAGTTCCGTCTCACCTGCTCCGAGCTCAACGGACGCTACACCAGCAATGAGTTCACCCTGGAGGTGAGTGGACTAGAGAATGGAATGATAAAGATATAGGGATTCCAATGTTCCTGTGCTTTTTAGATTTGTTTAGACAATTCCTGACTTGAGACCCCTTTCCTTCTATGTTCTTGCTCGAGCCAGAAAACCTCTGACAGTTCTGTGTCTAATAGTCCTTATTTGTAGTTTACTCTTGTATTTTCTGAGACATTTATCTTATTATACCTATAACCTTGCTCTCTATTCTTTCCCCGCCCAGATCAGTGTACTCCACAAATCAGAGGCTGGGGAGCATGTCAATCACATGGTAGCCCCGCCCCAGTACATGCAAGTGGTTCATCATCCCGCCATGGTCCACAGTCTATACCCCACACACGGTTCAGGTAAGACTGTAGAAACATCAGTCTATACCCCACACACAGCTCACTATAGAATCATCAGTCTATACCCCACACACAGCTCACTATAGAATCAGTCTATACACCACACACAGCTCACTATAGAATCATCAGTCTATACTCCACCCACAGCTCACTACAGAATCAGCAGTCTATACCCCACACACAGCTCACTACAGAATCATCACTCTATACCCCACACACAGCTCACTATAGAATCAGTCTATACACCACACACAGCTCACTACAGAATCAGCAGTCTATACCCCACACACGGTTCAGGTAAGACTGTAGAATCATCACTCTATACCCCACACACAGCTCACTATAGAATCATCAGTCTATACACCACACACAACTCACTACATAATCATGAGTCTATACCCCACACACAGCTCACTATAGAATCATCAGTCTATACACCACACACAACTCACTACATAATCATGAGTCTTTTCCCTACACACAGCTCACTACAGAATCAACAGTCTATACCCCACACACAGCTCACTGCAGAATCATCAGTCCATACCCCACACATAGCTCACTACAGAATCAGCAGTCTATACCCCACACACAGCTCACTACAGAATCATAAGTCTATACACCACACACGGTTCAGGTAAGACTGTAGAATCATCACTCTATACCCCACACACAGCTCACTACAGAATCTGCAGTCTATACCCCACACACAGCTCACTACAGAATCTGCAGTCCATACCCCACCCACAGCTCACTACAGACCCAGCAGTCTATACCCCACACACAGCTCACTACAGAATCTGCAGTCCATACCCCACCCACAGCTCACTACAGACCCAGCAGTCTATACCCCACACACAGCTCACTACAGAATCTGCAGTCCATACCCCACCCACAGCTCACTACAGACCCAGCAGTCTATACCCAACACACAGCTCACTACAGAATCTGCAGTCCATACCCCACCCACAGCTCACTACAGAATCAGCAGTCTATACCCCACACACAGCTCACTACCGAATCTGCAGTCCATACCCCACCCACAGCTCACTACAGAATCAGCAGTCTATACCCCACACACAGCTCACTACAGAATCAGCAGTCCATACTCCACACACAGCTCATAACAGAATCAACAGTCTATACCCCACATGCAGCTCACTACAGAATCAGCAGTCTATACCCCACACACAGCTCACTACAGAATCAGCAGTCCATACCCCACCCACAGCTCACTACAGAATCAGCAGTCTATACCCCACACACAGCTCACTACAGAATCATTTACATTACATTACATTTAAGTCATTTAGCAGACGCTCTTATCCAGAGCGAATCAGCAGTCTATACCCCACACACAGCTCACTACAGAATCAGCAGTCTATACCCCACACACAGCTCACTATAGAATCATCAGTCTATACACCACACACAACTCACTACATAATCATGAGTCTATACCCCACACACAGCTCACTACAGAATCAACAGTCTATACCCCACACACAGCTCACTGCAGAATCATCAGTCCATACCCCACACATAGCTCACTACAGAATCAGCAGTCTATACCCCACACACAGCTCACTACAGAATCATAAGTCTATACACCACACACGGTTCAGGTAAGACTGTAGAATCATCACTCTATACCCCACACACAGCTCACTACAGAATCTGCAGTCTATACCCCACACACAGCTCACTACAGAATCTGCAGTCCATACCCCACCCACAGCTCACTACAGACCCAGCAGTCTATACCCCACACACAGCTCACTACAGAATCAGCAGTCTATACCCCACACACAGCTCACTATAGAATCATCAGTCTATACACCACACACAACTCACTACATAATCATGAGTCTATACCCCACACACAGCTCACTACAGAATCAACAGTCTATACCCCACACACAGCTCACTGCAGAATCATCAGTCCATACCCCACACATAGCTCACTACAGAATCAGCAGTCTATACCCCACACACAGCTCACTACAGAATCATAAGTCTATACACCACACACGGTTCAGGTAAGACTGTAGAATCATCACTCTATACCCCACACACAGCTCACTACAGAATCTGCAGTCTATACCCCACACACAGCTCACTACAGAATCTGCAGTCCATACCCCACCCACAGCTCACTACAGACCCAGCAGTCTATACCCCACACACAGCTCACTACAGAATCTGCAGTCCATACCCCACCCACAGCTCACTACAGACCCAGCAGTCTATACCCCACACACAGCTCACTACAGAATCTGCAGTCCATACCCCACCCACAGCTCACTACAGACCCAGCAGTCTATACCCAACACACAGCTCACTACAGAATCTGCAGTCCATACCCCACCCACAGCTCACTACAGAATCAGCAGTCTATACCCCACACACAGCTCACTACCGAATCTGCAGTCCATACCCCACCCACAGCTCACTACAGAATCAGCAGTCTATACCCCACACACAGCTCACTACAGAATCAGCAGTCCATACTCCACACACAGCTCATAACAGAATCAACAGTCTATACCCCACATGCAGCTCACTACAGAATCAGCAGTCTATACCCCACACACAGCTCACTACAGAATCAGCAGTCCATACCCCACCCACAGCTCACTACAGAATCAGCAGTCTATACCCCACACACAGCTCACTACAGAATCATTTACATTACATTACATTTAAGTCATTTAGCAGACGCTCTTATCCAGAGCGAATCAGCAGTCTATACCCCACACACAGCTCACTACAGAATCAGCAGGCTATACCCCACACACAGCTCACTATAGAATCATCAGTCTATACACCACACACAACTCACTACATAATCATGAGTCTATACCCCACACACAGCTCACTATAGAATCATCAGTCTATACACCACACACAACTCACTACATAATCATGAGTCTATACCCCACACACAGCTCACTGCAGAATCATCAGTCCATACCCCACACATAGCTCACTACAGAATCAGCAGTCTACAACCCACACACAGCTCACTACAGAATCATCAGTCTATACACCACACACGGTTCAGGTAAGACTGTAGAATCATCACTCTATACCCCACACACAGCTCACTACAGAATCTGCAGTCTATACCCCACACACTGCTCACTACAGAATCTGCAGTCCATACCCCACCCACAGCTCACTACAGACCCAGCAGTCTATACCCCACACACAGCTCACTACAGAATCTGCAGTCCATACCCCACCCACAGCTCACTACAGACCCAGCAGTCTATACCCTACACACAGCTCACTACAGAATCTGCAGTCCATACCCCACCCACAGCTCACTACAGACCCAGCAGTCTATACCCCACGCACAGCTCACTACAGAATCAGCAGTCTATACCCCACACACAGCTCACTACAGAATCAGCAGTCTATACCCCACACACGGTTCAGGTAAGACTGTAGAATCATCACTCTATACCCCACACACAGCTCACTATAGAATCATCAGTCTATACACCACACACAACTCACTACATAATTATGAGTCTTTTCCCCACACACAGCTCACTACAGAATCAGCAGTCTATACCCCACACACAGCTCACTGCAGAATCATCAGTCCATACCCCACACATAGCTCACTACAGAATCAGCAGTCTATACCCCACACACAGCTCACTGCAGAATCATCAGTCCATACCCCACACATAGCTCACTACAGAATCAGCAGTCTATACGCCACAAACAGCTCACTACAGAATCAGCAGTCTATACCCCACACACAGCTCACTACAGAATCAGCAGTTCATACCCCACCCACAGCTCACTACAGAATCAGCAGTCTATACCCCACACACAGCTCACTACAGAATCAGCAGTCCATACCCCACCCACAGCTCACTACAGAATCAGCAGTCTATACCCCACACATAGCTCACTACAGAATCTGCAGTCCATACCCCACCCACAGCTCACTACAGAATCAGCAGTCTATACCCCACACACGGTTCAGGTAAGACTGTAGAATCATCACTCTATACCCAACACACAGCTCACTATGGAATCATCAGTCTATACACCACACACAACTCACTACATAATCATGAGTCTATACCCTACACACAGCTCACTACAGAATCATCAGTCCATACCCTACCCACAGCTCACTGCAGAATCATCAGTCCATACCCCACACATAGCTCACTACAGAATCAGCAGTCTATACCCCACACACAGCTCACTACAGAATCATAAGTCTATACACCACACACGGTTCAGGTAAGACTGTAGAATCATCACTCTATACCCCACACACAGCTCACTACAGAATCTGCAGTCTATACCCCACACACAGCTCACTACAGAATCTGCAGTCCATACCCCACCCACAGCTCACTACAGACCCAGCAGTCTATACCCCACACACAGCTCACTACAGAATCTGCAGTCCATACCCCACCCACAGCTCACTACAGACCCAGCAGTCTATACCCCACACACAGCTCACTACAGAATCTGCAGTCCATACCCCACCCACAGCTCACTACAGACCCAGCAGTCTATACCCAACACACAGCTCACTACAGAATCTGCAGTCCATACCCCACCCACAGCTCACTACAGAATCAGCAGTCTATACCCCACACACAGCTCACTACCGAATCTGCAGTCCATACCCCACCCACAGCTCACTACAGAATCAGCAGTCTATACCCCACACACAGCTCACTACAGAATCAGCAGTCCATACTCCACACACAGCTCATAACAGAATCAACAGTCTATACCCCACATGCAGCTCACTACAGAATCAGCAGTCTATACCCCACACACAGCTCACTACAGAATCAGCAGTCCATACCCCACCCACAGCTCACTACAGAATCAGCAGTCTATACCCCACACACAGCTCACTACAGAATCATTTACATTACATTACATTTAAGTCATTTAGCAGACGCTCTTATCCAGAGCGAATCAGCAGTCTATACCCCACACACAGCTCACTACAGAATCAGCAGTCTATACCCCACACACAGCTCACTATAGAATCATCAGTCTATACACCACACACAACTCACTACATAATCATGAGTCTATACCCCACACACAGCTCACTATAGAATCATCAGTCTATACACCACACACAACTCACTACATAATCATGAGTCTATACCCCACACACAGCTCACTGCAGAATCATCAGTCCATACCCCACACATAGCTCACTACAGAATCAGCAGTCTACAACCCACACACAGCTCACTACAGAATCATCAGTCTATACACCACACACGGTTCAGGTAAGACTGTAGAATCATCACTCTATACCCCACACACAGCTCACTACAGAATCTGCAGTCTATACCCCACACACTGCTCACTACAGAATCTGCAGTCCATACCCCACCCACAGCTCACTACAGACCCAGCAGTCTATACCCCACACACAGCTCACTACAGAATCTGCAGTCCATACCCCACCCACAGCTCACTACAGACCCAGCAGTCTATACCCTACACACAGCTCACTACAGAATCTGCAGTCCATACCCCACCCACAGCTCACTACAGACCCAGCAGTCTATACCCCACGCACAGCTCACTACAGAATCAGCAGTCTATACCCCACACACAGCTCACTACAGAATCAGCAGTCTATACCCCACACACGGTTCAGGTAAGACTGTAGAATCATCACTCTATACCCCACACACAGCTCACTATAGAATCATCAGTCTATACACCACACACAACTCACTACATAATTATGAGTCTTTTCCCCACACACAGCTCACTACAGAATCAGCAGTCTATACCCCACACACAGCTCACTGCAGAATCATCAGTCCATACCCCACACATAGCTCACTACAGAATCAGCAGTCTATACCCCACACACAGCTCACTGCAGAATCATCAGTCCATACCCCACACATAGCTCACTACAGAATCAGCAGTCTATACGCCACAAACAGCTCACTACAGAATCAGCAGTCTATACCCCACACACAGCTCACTACAGAATCAGCAGTCCATACCCCACCCACAGCTCACTACAGAATCAGCAGTCTATACCCCACACACAGCTCACTACAGAATCAGCAGTCCATACCCCACCCACAGCTCACTACAGAATCAGCAGTCTATACCCCACACATAGCTCACTACAGAATCTGCAGTCCATACCCCACCCACAGCTCACTACAGAATCAGCAGTCTATACCCCACACACGGTTCAGGTAAGACTGTAGAATCATCACTCTATACCCAACACACAGCTCACTATGGAATCATCAGTCTATACACCACACACAACTCACTACATAATCATGAGTCTATACCCTACACACAGCTCACTACAGAATCATCAGTCCATACCCCACACACAGCTCACTACAGAATTATCAGTCTATACCCCACACATAGCTCACTACAGAATCAGCAGTCTATACCCCACACACAGCTCACTACAGAATCATGAGTCCATACCCCACACACAGTTCACTACAAAATCAGCAGTCTATACCCCACACACAGCTCACTACAGAATCAGCAGTCCATACTCCACACACAGCTCACTACAGAATCATCGGTCTATACACCACACACAGCTCACTATAGAATCATAAGTCTATACCACACACACAGCTCACTACAGAATAAGCAGTCTATACCCCACACACAGCTCACTACAGAATCATCAGTCTATACCCCACACACGGTTCAGGTAAGACTGTAGAATCATCACTCTATACCCCACACACAGCTCACTACAGAATCTGCAGTCTATACCCCACACACAGCTCACTACAGAATCTGCAGTCCATACCCCACCCACAGCTCACTACAGACCCAGCAGTCTATACCCCACACACAGCTCACTACAGAATCTGCAGTCCATACCCCACCCACAGCTCACTACAGACCCAGCAGTCTATACCCCACACACAGCTCACTACAGAATCTGCAGTCCATACCCCACCCACAGCTCACTACAGACCCAGCAGTCTATACCCAACACACAGCTCACTACAGAATCTGCAGTCCATACCCCACCCACAGCTCACTACAGAATCAGCAGTCTATACCCCACACACAGCTCACTACCGAATCTGCAGTCCATACCCCACCCACAGCTCACTACAGAATCAGCAGTCTATACCCCACACACAGCTCACTACAGAATCAGCAGTCCATACTCCACACACAGCTCATAACAGAATCAGCAGTCTATACCCCACATGCAGCTCACTACAGAATCAGCAGTCTATACCCCACACACAGCTCACTACAGAATCAGCAGTCCATACCCCACCCACAGCTCACTACAGAATCAGCAGTCTATACCCCACACACAGCTCACTACAGAATCATTTACATTACATTACATTTAAGTCATTTAGCAGACGCTCTTATCCAGAGCGAATCAGCAGTCTATACCCCACACACAGCTCACTACAGAATCAGCAGTCTATACCCCACACACAGCTCACTATAGAATCAGCAGTCTATACCCCACACACAGCTCACTGCAGAATCATCAGTCCATACCCCACACATAGCTCACTACAGAATCAGCAGTCTATACGCCACAAACAGCTCACTACAGAATCAGCAGTCTATACCCCACACACAGCTCACTACAGAATCAGCAGTCCATACCCCACCCACAGCTCACTACAGAATCAGCAGTCTATACCCCACACACAGCTCACTACAGAATCAGCAGTCTATACCCCACACACAGCTCACTACAGAATCAGCAATCTATACCCCACACACAGCTCACTACAGAATCAGCAGTCCATACCCTACCCACAGCTCACTACAGAATCAGCAGTCTATACCCCACACACAGCTCACTACAGAATCAGCAGTCTATACCCCACACACGGTTCAAGTAAGACTGTAGAATCATCACTCTATACCCCATACACAGCTCACTACAGAATCAGCAGTCCATACCCCACCCACAGCTCACTACAGAATCAGCAGTCTATACCCCACACATAGCTCACTACAGAATCAGCAGTCTATACCCCACACACAGCTCACTATAGAATCATCAGTCTATACACCACACACAACTCACTACATAATCATGAGTCTATACCCCACACACAGCTCACTATAGAATCATCAGTCTATACACCACACACAACTCACTACATAATCATGAGTCTATACCCCACACACAGCTCACTGAATAATCATCAGTCCATACCCCACACATAGCTCACTACAGAATCAGCAGTCTACACCCCACACACAGCTCACTACAGAATCATCAGTCTATACACCACACACGGTTCAGGTAAGACTGTAGAATCATCACTCTATACCCCACACACAGCTCACTACAGAATCTGCAGTCTATACCCCACACACTGCTCACTACAGAATCTGCAGTCCATACCCCACCCACAGCTCACTACAGACCCAGCAGTCTATACCCCACACACAGCTCACTACAGAATCTGCAGTCCATACCCCACCCACAGCTCACTACAGACCCAGCAGTCTATACCCTACACACAGCTCACTACAGAATCTGCAGTCCATACCCCACCCACAGCTCACTACAGACCCAGCAGTCTATACCCCACGCACAGCTCACTACAGAATCAGCAGTCTATACCCCACACACAGCTCACTATAGAATCATCAGTCTATACACCACACACAACTCACTACATAATCATGAGTCTTTTCCCCACACACAGCTCACTACAGAATCAGCAGTCTATACCCCACACACAGCTCACTGCAGAATCATCAGTCCATACCCCACACATAGCTCACTACAGAATCAGCAGTCTATACGCCACAAACAGCTCACTACAGAATCAGCAGTCTATACCCCACACACAGCTCACTACAGAATCAGCAGTCTATACCCCACACACAGCTCACTACAGAATCAGCAATCTATACCCCACACACAGCTCACTACAGAATCAGCAGTCCATACCCTACCCACAGCTCACTACAGAATCAGCAGTCTATACCCCACACACAGCTCACTACAGAATCAGCAGTCTATACCCCACACACGGTTCAAGTAAGACTGTAGAATCATCACTCTATACCCCATACACAGCTCACTACAGAATCAGCAGTCCATACCCCACCCACAGCTCACTACAGAATCAGCAGTCTATACCCCACACATAGCTCACTACAGAATCTGCAGTCCATACCCCACACACAGCTCACTACAGAATCAGCAGTCCATACCCCACCCACAGCTCACTACAGAATCAGCAGTCTATACCCCACACACAGCTCACTACAGAATCAGCAGTCTATACCCCACACACAGCTCACTACAGAATCAGCAATCTATACCCCACACATAGCTCACTACAGAATCTGCAGTCCATACCCCACCCACAGCTCACTACAGAATCAGCAGTCTATACCCCACACACAGCTCACTACAGAATCATCAGTCTATACCCCACACACGGTTCAGGTAAGACTGTAGAATCATCACTCTATACCCAACACACAGCTCACTATAGAATCATCAGTCTATACACCACACACAACTCACTACATAATCATGAGTCTATACCCCACACACAGCTCACTATAGAATCATCAGTCTATACACCACACACAACTCACTACATAATCATGAGTCTATACCCCACACACAGCTCACTGCAGAATCATCAGTCCATACCCCACACATAGCTCACTACAGAATCAGCAGTCTACACCCCACACACAGCTCACTACAGAATCATCAGTCTATACACCACACACGGTTCAGGTAAGACTGTAGAATCATCACTCTATACCCCACACACAGCTCACTACAGAATCTGCAGTCTATACCCCACACACTGCTCACTACAGAATCTGCAGTCCATACCCCACCCACAGCTCACTACAGACCCAGCAGTCTATACCCCACACACAGCTCACTACAGAATCTGCAGTCCATACCCCACCCACAGCTCACTACAGACCCAGCAGTCTATACCCTACACACAGCTCACTACAGAATCTGCAGTCCATACCCCACCCACAGCTCACTACAGACCCAGCAGTCTATACCCCACGCACAGCTCACTACAGAATCAGCAGTCTATACCCCACACACAGCTCACTACAGAATCAGCAGTCTATACCCCACACACGGTTCAGGTAAGACTGTAGAATCATCACTCTATACCCCACACACAGCTCACTATAGAATCATCAGTCTATACACCACACACAACTCACTACATAATCATGAGTCTTTTCCCCACACACAGCTCACTACAGAATCAGCAGTCTATACCCCACACACAGCTCACTGCAGAATCATCAGTCCATACCCCACACATAGCTCACTACAGAATCAGCAGTCTATACCCCACACACAGCTCACTACAGAATCAGCAGTCTATACCCCACACACAGCTCACTACAGAATCAGCAGTCCATACCCTACCCACAGCTCACTACAGAATCAACAGTCTATACCCCACACACAGCTCACTACAGAATCAGCAGTCTATACCCCACACACGGTTCAAGTAAGACTGTAGAATCATCACTCTATACCCCACACACAGCTCACTACAGAATCAGCAGTCCATACCCCACCCACAGCTCACTACAGAATCAGCAGTCTATACCCCACACACAGCTCACTACAGAATCATCAGTCTATACCCCACACACGGTTCAGGTAAGACTGTAGAATCATCACTCTATACCCAACACACAGCTCACTATGGAATCATCAGTCTATACACCACACACAACTCACTACATAATCATGAGTCTATACACCACACACAACTCACTACATTATCATGAGTCTTTTCCCCACACACAGCTCACTACAGAATCAGCAGTCTATACCCCACACACAGCTCACTGCAGAATCATCAGTCCATACCCCACACATAGCTCACTACAGAATCAGCAGTCTATACGCCACAAACAGCTCACTACAGAATCAGCAGTCTATACCCCACACACAGCTCACTACAGAATCAGCAGTCCATACCCCACCCACAGCTCACTACAGAATCAGCAGTCTATACCCCACACACAGCTCACTACAGAATCAGCAGTCTATACCCCACACACAGCTCACTACAGAATCAGCAATCTATACCCCACACACAGCTCACTACAGAATCAGCAGTCCATACCCTACCCACAGCTCACTACAGAATCAGCAGTCTATACCCCACACACAGCTCACTACAGAATCAGCAGTCTATACCCCACACACGGTTCAAGTAAGACTGTAGAATCATCACTCTATACCCCATACACAGCTCACTACAGAATCAGCAGTCCATACCCCACCCACAGCTCACTACAGAATCAGCAGTCTATACCCCACACATAGCTCACTACAGAATCTGCAGTCCATACCCCACCCACAGCTCACTACAGAATCAGCAGTCTATACCCCACACACGGTTCAGGTAAGACTGTAGAAGCATCACTCTATACCCCACACATAGCTCACTACAGAATCAGCAGTCCATACCCCACCCACAGCTCACTACAGAATCAGCAGTCTATACCCCACACATAGCTCACTACAGAATCTGCAGTCCATACCCCACCCACAGCTCACTACAGAATCAGCAGTCTATACCCCACACACAGCTCACTACAGAATCATCAGTCTATACCCCACACACGGTTCAGGTAAGACTGTAGAATCATCACTCTATACCCAACACACAGCTCACTATAGAATCATCAGTCTATACACCACACACAACTCACTACATAATCATGAGTCTATACCCCACACACAGCTCACTATAGAATCATCAGTCTATACACCACACACAACTCACTACATAATCATGAGTCTATACCCCACACACAGCTCACTGCAGAATCATCAGTCCATACCCCACACATAGCTCACTACAGAATCAGCAGTCTACACCCCACACACAGCTCACTACAGAATCATCAGTCTATACACCACACACGGTTCAGGTAAGACTGTAGAATCATCACTCTATACCCCACACACAGCTCACTACAGAATCTGCAGTCTATACCCCACACACTGCTCACTACAGAATCTGCAGTCCATACCCCACCCACAGCTCACTACAGACCCAGCAGTCTATACCCCACACACAGCTCACTACAGAATCTGCAGTCCATACCCCACCCACAGCTCACTACAGACCCAGCAGTCTATACCCTACACACAGCTCACTACAGAATCTGCAGTCCATACCCCACCCACAGCTCACTACAGACCCAGCAGTCTATACCCCACGCACAGCTCACTACAGAATCAGCAGTCTATACCCCACACACAGCTCACTACAGAATCAGCAGTCTATACCCCACACACGGTTCAGGTAAGACTGTAGAATCATCACTCTATACCCCACACACAGCTCACTATAGAATCATCAGTCTATACACCACACACAACTCACTACATAATCATGAGTCTTTTCCCCACACACAGCTCACTACAGAATCAGCAGTCTATACCCCACACACAGCTCACTGCAGAATCATCAGTCCATACCCCACACATAGCTCACTACAGAATCAGCAGTCTATACGCCACAAACAGCTCACTACAGAATCAGCAGTCTATACCCCACACACAGCTCACTACAGAATCAGCAGTCCATACCCCACCCACAGCTCACTACAGAATCAGCAGTCTATACCCCACACACAGCTCACTACAGAATCAGCAGTCTATACCCCACACACAGCTCACTACAGAATCAGCAGTCTATACCCCACACACAGCTCACTACAGAATCAGCAGTCTATACCCCACACACAGCTCACTACAGAATCAGCAGTCCATACCCTACCCACAGCTCACTACAGAATCAACAGTCTATACCCCACACACAGCTCACTACAGAATCAGCAGTCTATACCCCACACACGGTTCAAGTAAGACTGTAGAATCATCACTCTATACCCCACACACAGCTCACTACAGAATCAGCAGTCCATACCCCACCCACAGCTCACTACAGAATCAGCAGTCTATACCCCACACATAGCTCACTACAGAATCTGCAGTCCATACCCCACCCACAGCTCACTACAGAATCAGCAGTCTATACCCCACACACAGCTCACTACAGAATCATCAGTCTATACCCCACACACGGTTCAGGTAAGACTGTAGAATCATCACTCTATACCCAACACACAGCTCACTATGGAATCATCAGTCTATACACCACACACAACTCACTACATAATCATGAGTCTATACCCTACACACAGCTCACTACAGAATCATCAGTCCATACCCCACACACAGCTCACTACAGAATTATCAGTCTATACCCCACACATAGCTCACTACAGAATCAGCAGTCTATACCCCACACACAGCTCACTACAGAATCATGAGTCCATACCCCACACACAGTTCACTACAAAATCAGCAGTCTATACCCCACACACAGCTCACTACAGAATCAGCAGTCCATACTCCACACACAGCTCACTACAGAATCATCGGTCTATACACCACACACAGCTCACTATAGAATCATAAGTCTATACCACACACACAGCTCACTACAGAATCAGCAGTCTATACCCCACACACAGCTCACTACAGAATCATCAGTCTATACCCCACACACGGTTCAGGTAAGACTGTAGAATCATCACTCTATACCCTACACACAGCTCACTACAGAATCATCAGTCCATACCCCACACACAGCTCACTACAGAATCATCAGTCTATACCCCACACATAGCTCACTACAGAATCAGCAGTCTATACCCCACACACAGCTCACTACAGAATCATGAGTCCATACCCCAAACACAGTTCACTACAAAATCAGCAGTCTATACCCCACACACAGCTCACTACAGAATCAGCAGTCCATACTCCACACACAGCTCACTACAGAATCAGCAGTCTATACCCCACACACAGCTCACTACAGAATCAGCAGTCTATACCCCACACACAGCTCACTGTAGAATCATCAGTCCATACCCCACACACAGCTCACTACAGAATCATCAGTCTGTACCCCACACACAGCTCACTACAGAATAATCGGTCTATACCCCACACACAGCTCACTACAGAATCAGCAGTCTATACCCCACACACAGCTCACTACAGAATCAGCAGTCTATACCCCACACACAGCTCACTGCAGAATCATTAGTCCATACCCCACACATAGCTCACTACAGAATCAGCAGTCCATACCCCACCCACAGCTCACTACAGAATCAGCAGTCTATACCCCACACACAGCTCACTACAGAATCAGCAGTCCATACCCCACCCACAGCTCACTACAGAATCAGCAGTCTATACCCCACCCACAGCTCACTACAGAATCAGCAGTCTATACCCCACACACAGCTCACTACAGAATCTGCAGTCCATACCCCACCCACAGCTCACTACAGAATCAGCAGTCTATACCCCACACACAGCTCACTACAGAATCAGCAGTCCATACCCCACACACAGCTCACTACAGAATCCGCAGTCCATACCCCACCCACAGCTCACTACAGAATCAGCAGTCTATACCCCACACACAGCTCACTACAGAATCTGCAGTCCATACCCCACCCACAGCTCACTACAGAATCAGCAGTCCATACCCCACACACAGCTCACTACAGAATCATCGGTGTATACACCACACACAGCTCACTACAGAATCAGCAGTCTATACCCCACACACAGCTCACTACAGAATCAGTCTATACCCCACACACAGCTCACTACAGAATCATCGGTGTATACACCACACACAGCTCACTATAGAATCATAAGTCTATACCACACACACAGCTCACTATAGAATCAGCAGTCTATACCCCACACACGGTTCAGGTAAGACTGTAGAATCATCACTCTATACCCCACACACAGCTCACTGTAGAATCATTAGTCTATACACCACACACAGCTCACTACAGAATCGGCAGTCTATACCCCACACACAGCTCACTACAGAATCAGCAGTCCATACCCCACACACAGCTCACTACAGAATAATCAGTCTATACCCCACACACAGCTCACTATAGAATCATCAGTCTATACTCCACACACAGCTCACTATAGAATCATCAGTCTATACTCCACACACAGATCACTATAGAATCATCAGTCTATACTCCACACACAGCTCACTATAGAATCATCAGTCTATATCCCACACACAGCTCAGGTAGGACTTAACCATCAAGCCTGATAATTCTGTTCCAGACCAACATTAGCACACCTAATTCAATGAATCAGAGCAGTTGATGAGTCGAAGTGGGTGTGTTCATAGATCTTCAGGACTAGGATCTTCAGAACCCAGTGAGTCCACTCTATTGCTAGCACAGAGACAGTGATACATCTTAGCTAAAAAACAGAGAGAGAGGCTGGTGAAAAAGACCCTACAGATCTCAATCTTGAACATCGCCTCCCAATTTCGGCTTTCTGTTAATTATTTATTCAACCCTAATGGATGGCTTAGTGTCCTGGGGAGCTCTGTGCCCTACCACTGCTTTTAAATATTGGGAAAGAGCAGGTGTGTGTGTGTGTGTGTGTGTGTGTGTGTGTGTGTGTGTGTGTGTGTGTGTGTGTGTGTGTGTGTGTGTGTGTGTGTGTGTGTGTGTGTGTGTGTGTGTGTGTGTGTGTGTGTGTGTGTGTGTGTGTGTGTGTGTGTGTGTGTGTGTGTGTAAATAGCTACTATTGTTGAAGAGAGAGTGATGCAGAATTCTGCAAAAATATCCTCTGTGTACAACGTAGAACACCAAATAATGCATGCAGAGCAGAATTAGGCCGATACCCACTAATTATCAAAATCCAGAAAAGAGCAGTTAAAAACCCCAAACAGCAAGCAATGCAGGTGTAGAAGCACGGTGGCTAGGAAAAACTCCCTAGAAAGGCCAAAACCTAGGAAGAAACCTAGAGAGGAACCTGGCTATGTGGGATGGCCAGTCCTCTTCTGGCTGTGCCGGGTGGAGATTATAACAGAATATGGCCAAGATGTTCAAATGTTCATAAATGACCAGCATGGTCAAATAATAATAAGGCAGAACAGTTGAAACTGGAGCAGCAGCATGGCCAGGTGGACTGGGGACAGCAAGGAGTCATCATGTCAGGTAGTCCTGGGGCATGGTCCTAGGGCTCAGGTCCTCCGAGAGAGAGAAAGAGAGAATTAGATAGAGCACACTTAAATTCACACAGGACACCGAATAGGACAGGAGAAGTACTCCAGATATAACAAACTGACCCTAGCCCCCCAACACATAAACTACTGCAGCATAAATACTGGAGGCTGAGACAGGAGGGGTCAGGAGAACAACACAATTAGACCCAACCAAATCATGAGAAAACAAAAAGATAATTACTTGACACATTGGAAAGAATTAACAAAAAAACAGAGCAAACAAGAAAGCTATTTGGCCTTAAACAGAGAGTACACAGTGGCAGAATACCTGACCACTGTGAATGACTATGTACAGACTCAGTGAGCATAGCCTTGCTATTGAGAAAGGCCGCCGTAGGCAGACCGGGCTCTCAAGAGAAGACATGCTATGTGCACACTGCCCACAAAATGAAGTGGAAACTGAGCTGCACTTCCTAACCTTCCTGCCCAATGTATGACCATATTAGAGAGACATATTTTCCTCAGATTACACAGATCCACAAACAATTTGAAAACAAATCCGAGAGAGAAAGAAAGAAAGAGAGAGAGAGAAAGAAAGAAAGAGAGAAAGAAAGAGAGAAAGAAAGAGAGAAAGAAAGAGAGAAAGAAAGAGAGAAAGAGAGAAAGAAAGAAAGAAAGAAAGAAAGAAAGAAAGAAAGAAAGAAAGAAAGAAAGAGAACAGGGAGGAGGGATGAGAACGATTTTCCCAGTAGTGTCTTTAATGAGGTGAATAATGTACATTGTTCTGTTAGGAGACCATACACACCCTCTAGCAACATTCTGTGTGCATTCATGTATATATACTGAGGGGGCTTTTACATGAGAGAGATCAATGGCTATGGATTGGTCTTTAAAAAATCTCTCTCGGTCTGTGTGTGTAATAAGGAGGCAGACTGAATCAATTGACCAATTAAAAGAGTCCTCTGTAGCTGAATGAACACACACATTTCTAATATCTTCTCTGAATGACAGAGAGAGAAGGCAGGGTGGTGATCTTATTTTGAAAGTACAGATCAGCATTCAACAGATAAACATTACAGATCAAGGACTGTGTGTGTGTGTGTGTGTGTGTGTGTGTGTGTGTGTGTGTGTGTGTGTGTGTGTGTGTGTGTGTGTGTGTGTGTGTGTGTGTGTGTGTGTGTGTGTGTGTGTGTGTGTGTGTGTGTGTGTGTGTGTGTGTGTGTGTGTGTGTGTGTGTGTGTAATGCACCCATTATGTGTGTGTACATACAACTAAGATATTTTGGTTGTGTGCATAACCAAATATTTGTAATGCGTGTGGGTGCACCATGTTACTTAACATACATTAACATTACCTTTCCCCAAGGAGTCCCCAGTGCTGCCACAGTGGTGATAGTGATCTGTATCGCCGCCCTGGTGGTGGTGGTTGTGCTAGGCATCTACCGTATTCACCTGACACACCAACAGGAGGGCAGGAGCTCAGACACAACCAAGGAGGGAGAGCTGGACTGGAACGACTCAGCGCTCAATATCACAGTCAATCCTATGGAGGTAAGGGGAAGAGGGGGACTGAAAACAAAACCGTGGGGGAGAGGCGAGGGAGGAATAAAGGAAGGAAGGTGAGTGTTGTAGGGACCAGATTTTGGAACAGCCTTAAGGGCAGTAAGTAGGAGGAGGCAGCAGGATCAGGGGCAAGATACTGTCCAGTATATTAACAGTGAAAGGTGGTTCCAGGTGAATGACAAGATCCTATGAATAGTTACATAATCTTTACAGAATACAGGTTTGAATAGAAATCAAAACCCTCAGCCTCAATCAGGCCTACCCTGCCAAACCAATAGAAGCAGGTTGGGGCATACCAGGTTATGGACAGCCTCCAAAACAGCTCACATACCAGAGCTAGAACATCCCTCCAGCTCACAGCTCATAGGTGAAACAGGTACCTTTATACCTATGGCCCCTCCTTATGGACCATACCATTACACATGGTGCTCTTTACCCATTAAATCATGTTAACAGGCATCTTCATTATATTACATATTACATCGAAATAAACATCTTAAACATTCCTGGCTTATCCTCAATGCGTGAAATCTTTAAATGAATGAATACACATTTCATAACAATAGTTCTGCAACCTGCGTATGGTCCCATTACGCACGGACATGATAGACAAGACATGGAGCTCCGAGATGAGCCAACTTCAAACACAGGACACATTACAATATGGAAATAAACTAACTTCTTTCTCGTCAGTGGAGCAGGAGTCCATGTGCACCTGAACATGGCATCCACTTGGAGGATTGCAAAAGGGTCAATTAATGCATTTAAATATGAAACTGAAATTCGTCACAATGCAAATTGACCAAACATTTGCTCGACACACAATTAGCCTTACGCACAATAAATAGCCATGATACTGGCAAAAGAGGGAAATAACAACAGTATACACCTTTATAATAAATGAATTACTAGATATATAGGGACACATGAATGCACTAAACACGGGGAATTCAATAATTAGTGATGAGAGGTACTGAGTCAGCTTTGTCAGTGAGAAAGGTGAGATTGGACTGAAATAGAGTGAGTACCTGAAGATAGAGGGCAGAGGGAGGGAGGAATGGGACATAGTGAAACAGAGTAGGATACACAAGGGCCACAGTAATCAGCTCCAGAGCCTGTAACACACCTGTTGCCTCTCTGTGCCCCATGCAGAGCTTCCAGGAGCCCCAGGGAGCTGAGGAAGAGGCCAGTGAGGAGGAGGAGGAGGAAGATGAAGAGGATGACATCACCAGCACAGAGTCAGACGACAGCGAGGAGGAGGAGGTTCAAGGAGCTCCCAGGGTACAACAGAGCAGCAAGAGGGGCCAGCTGGACTGAATAAAATTATACATACATACTGATATACACACTGATGCACACACATACACACTGATGTATATACACACACACGCTGAGGCGTCAACATACTCACTACTATAAAATAAATTGTTCAAGTCATGAGACTACCTGAGATTTCTCTGAGTTGAGGTAACATCTCCCCCTACTGGTGAAAAAAGGAAATGGTATTAAGAATAGAATGAGCACTAAAGTGAAAACACACACACACACAACACCAGTCTGAATTTAAAAAGACTCCTTTCCTTTATGTCAAACTATGTGGTGTTAACTAAAGGCTACCCTGTGGTACTCCAATGCTGTAATACTATCCTGTGGTCTTGAGTACCTCAGACCTCAAGCCCTCGTCCACAAGCTGAAACCTTACCTACTGTTTTTTACTGAGACTGTGAAAAAAAGACAACAAAATGTGAAAATACTGTATACAACTGAAATTGCTTGTCAAACATCTGTTTTCCACCTATTTTTTCAGGGTCTAAAATCTTGTCTGAGAAACTGTGGTCCTATAGGTCGCTGTGATCTTTTGTAATGGTAACAACCAACTAATGAAACAAATACCAAATGATAGTCTTTGGGTGGAGTTTTCCTTTAAGATGGTACAGTCCAGTATAGGGGAACACCTTCGATCCTTACCTTGATACACTATATTGCAAGAGTATGTGGACACCCCATCAAATTAGTGGATTTGGCTATTTCAGTCACATCCGTTGCTGACGGGTGTAAAAAATCAAGCCCACCGCCATGCAATCTCCAAAGACAAACATTGTCAGTAGAATGGCCCTACTTAAGAGCTCAGTCACTTTCAACATGGCACCGTCATAGGATGTCACCTTTCCAACAAGTTAGTTCATCAAATTTCTGCCCTGCTAGAGCTGCTCCGGTCAACTGTAAGTGCTGTTATTGTGAAGTGGAAACATCTAGGAGCAACAACAGCTTAGCCACAAGGGGAAGGCCACAGAAAGGGACCGCCGAGGACTGAAACTGAAAAAATTATGTCCTCGGTTGCAACACTCACTCCCGAATTCAAAACTGCCTCTGGAAGCAAAGTCAGCACAATAACTGTTTGTCGGGGGCTTCATGAAATTGGTTTCTATGGCCGAGCAGCCACACACAACCCTAAGATCACCCTGTGCAATGCCAAACATCAGCTTGAGTGGTGTAAAGCTCACCACCACTGGACTCTGGAGCACTGGAAAAATGTTCTCTGGAGTGATGGATCACTCTTCCCCATCTGGCAGTCCGACAGACGAATCTGGGTTCCAGTAGAACGCTACCTGCACAAATGCGTAGTGCCAACTGTAAAGTTTGGTGGAGGAGGAACAATGGTCTGGGGCTGTTTTTCATGCATCGGGCTCGGCCCCTTAGTTCCAGTGAAGGGAAATCTTATCGCTAAGGAATACAATGCCATTCTAGATTATGCTATGCTTCCAACTTTGTGGCAACAGTTTGGGAAAGACCCTTACCTGTTTCAGCATGACAATGCCCCCGTGCACAAAGCAAGGTTCTCACGCAATTGCACACCCTATAGAACTGTTGTGCAACATGAGCTCATGGGCTCTCATTAAGTGTTTGATTAGATTTGCGAATACATTTACATTGATGTGAGAGTGATTAGAGGGACAACAGAGTGCTGAGGACCAGGCAGTTAGCAAGTTTGGTAGACTACTAATTACCATCAGCAGCATAAGAGCTTGGAGAAGCCTAATTACCATGACTAAGCGGTCATTTGGAATTTGACTGCCTTCATGACTCGTGACCGACAGTGTGGCGGTAATAAGGTCACCGCAACACCCCTACATACAGAAATGGTTTGTTGAGATCGGTGTGAAAGAACTTGACTGGCCTGCACAGAGCCCTGACCTCAACACCATCTAACACCATTGGAATGAATTGGAATGCCGACTGCAAGCCAGGCATAATCTGCCAACATCAGTGCCCAACCTCACTAATGCTCTTGTGGCTGAATGGAAGCAAGACCCTGCAGCAATGTTCCAACATCTAGTGGAAATCCTTCCCAGAAGAGTGAAGGCTGTTATAGCAGCAAAGGGGGGACCAACTCCATATTAATGCCCATGGTTTTGGAATGAGAAGTTTGACGAGCAGGTGTCCACATACTTTTGGTCATGTAGTGTATCTGTGTTCAGTATATCATACCTTTTGTCTATTGCATCAAATTAAAAATTAAGACAAAATAAGAAAAACTTTTTTGCATTGATTTGCAATATTTTAATACCTGAAAAATATGTTGAGTTTATTGCAATGGAACATATTTGATTTATCACTGCGTATTTAAGCCTGGATGATGTGTCTAGGTGATTTTACACTTGGTGTAACCAATGGCACTAAACAATCTTTGTTTTTTTGATTGGTGTCCTTTTGGAGATGTTGTAGTTACTTGAGGCATAATCATGCAGTTGCAACGTTACAGAATGTGCAGATAGAAATATGTTGCATAGAACAGACAAGTTTCTCTGTGATGCAAAACAATAACCATGTCAGCTATATGCTTTTAATTTCTATCTTCAATATTCTGTACCCAACTGAATAAGCACCCAGGTGAAAGTTGACCTTGCCTGTTCTGATTTTTTTTGGACACACTATAAGAGAGAAGGAACCTTGTACATTTTGATATGTTCCTCTTACCTGTACATACTGACTAGAGTAGGTGACCCTGCCCTGAACCTAACAAAGCCCCTCCCTCTGTATGTATGTATGCACATGTAGCTCTATGTACTAACCCACCCATGTCATTTAATTATGTTCATATCACACCAAACCCACCCCTCTCTATATGTTTGCATCTCAATGTTCAGTTCATTCCAAATGGCTGTGCTTTCTGTCTCTGTTAAGACAGGCAAGACAAACAGACACCGCTGTTCCTACATTTCAGAATGGCAGACAACAGTGGGAAATTATCATGGAGGTTAAACCAATTTAAACTGGTTAATGGGCAGGGCATGTATAGGGTGTTGTCTTCTGTCTTTCTGTAGTCAATCCCAGCAATCCCCCATCATACAGTCCACCTATTACAAAACGTTGTTTAACCTGCCATGAGGACAAATTGAACGTTTCTATTTTCTTCATTTGGGTATTTGACTCTGTGACCCTGCTTGATGTACTCCTTCCCGGGGACAGTCCTTTGGTTCTAGCTGTACTCCTTCCCGGGGACAGTCCTTTGGTTCTAGCTGTACTCCTCCTTCCCGGGGACAGTCCTTTGGTTCTAGCTGTACTCCTTCCCAGGGACAGTCCTTTGGTTCTAGCTGTACTCCTTCCCGGGGACAGTCCTTTGGTTCTAGCTGTACTCCTTCCCGGGGACAGTCCTTTGGTTCTAGCTGTACTCCTTCCCGGGGACAGTCCTTTGGTTCTAGCTGTACTCCTTCCCGGGGACAGTCCTTTGGTTCTAGCTGTACCCGTATGTATCCCCTTTGAACTCTTGCTGGACTTTGCATCAATCCTCCCCCATGTTCTCCCAACGTTTGATTTAGAACAGTGGTCACCAACATTTGAGTCAAGATCACTTTCGCAGTCAGAAGGCAAGCCAAGATCTACCACTCAGATAATGATTTTTACATTAACCTAATAAAAACACCTCTGTAGGAATGAGATTTGTGCAGCACACAATACATTATCTTAGCATATTGGCTATATGCCTGCCCTGACAATATTGTTATTCTCGACCATATTATATTTCAAAACTCGAGCTAATAGATCAGTTGGTGTAGCACTTGTGAGGCACAGCTGAGCAGAAATTATTCGCTTTTTTATTTAACAAGACTGATGGTACAGTACCTGCATCTGATGGTCATGGTGATTTTAAGACAACTGGGAACTCTGAATAAACGAGGTCAAACCAAGAAGTCAGTGAACTTCAGGTCGGGAAGTCGGAGTTCTAGAAAGATGCCAGCGTTTACGAGTTGGATGACCATTCAAAACTATTTTCCAAAATTCGGATATTGCTTTTTCCGAGTTCCCAGTAGTCTGGGACGATTACAAGTCAATGAATCCCGAGTTCCCAGTTATTTAAGAAAACCGTCTCAGTGGGTGGAAGTGAGCAGCAGACGGTCCTTGCTCTCTCCTTCCTTTCCTCCAGTGAGACTGACCAGAGAGGGGACACAGTCTTCCACCTGATGGCAAAACTCGAGTCGCACCACATCTGCCTCGGCACAAATTCATGTTGTTCCTATGACCAGCGAAAGTGAAATACTCCTCGATATTAAAATGCACACGACGAGCTGCTAATAATAATAATAAAAACGCAGGGCTAGCCATACACTTGGCTATTCATTCATTTTCCGGGGTCGTGGAAGTAGGTAGGCACCGTGAATTGAGCTATCCGATTGGCCAGCACCAAAAGCGCACTCGATTTAGCCACATATCTCCCGGTCCGCAGGGTAGCCGGAGTTTTTCTTTTCAGACAAATGCAAAGGTAAAACATGGTAAAACGTTGTATTCCCGGTGCCCAGGGCTTACGAATCAACGTACCGTCAACAGCGCAACACGGAAAAAAGGGGCGCAAGCGTATGCTGTTACCGTTGGCTTTTCTACAGAAATGTTTGGTGATCGACTAGGAATGCCTTGAAGATCAACCTGTCAATCAACATTAAATAAAGGTTAAAAACATGTTTTTAATCTATTAATATCGCGATCCACCGGTTGGTGACCACTGTTAGAGAAGAAGAAGAAGAAGAAGAAGGTGAAAATAAATATCATCCTTGTAAAATGTGTAAAACCTTTTTTAGTTTTTTCTTGATTTTTTCTTTGGACTGTTTTTCTGAGTTTACTTTAGATGGTCACTACAACACTTTCTGTCAATTGACCAATAAAGACTTGTTTTAGAATCTAGCTGTGTCTCGTTCATTCTGCAGTCCCTTATCAATTTGTTCAATACAGAAAACAACTAGGCCTAGAGAATGTGCATTAAAATGGGGTGGGAAATACTCAGCCGCAGGTCACTAATTAGTCATATAGTTAAGTCTATGGACATTTCAGCCTATGGCATTTCAAAGCTATGAAAGGTATTATACCAATTTAACAGTTTAACCCTCCTGATGTGTTAGTTTCATGTTAATTAATTCTGTGTTCCCGGTCCAAAATGACCATCCCATTATAGCTGATTAGAAATCCATAATAATAGATACAGTGGGGGAAAAAAACTAATTAGTCAGCCACCAATTGTGCAGGTTCTCCCACTTAAAAAGATGATAGAGGCCTGTAATTTTCATCATAGGTACACTTCAACTATGACAGACAAAATGAGGGAAAAAAATCCAGAAAATCACATTGTAGGATTTTTTATGAATTTATTTGCAAATTATGGTGGAAAATAAGTATGTGGTCACCTACACCTCTGGGGCTCCACGCAAGATCTCACCCCGTGAGGTCAAAATGATCACAAGAATGGTGAGCAAAAATCCCAGAACCACACGGGGGGACCTAGTGAATGACCTGCAGAGAGCTGGGACCAACGTACCAAAGCCTCCCATCAGTAACACACTACGCTGCCAGGGACTCAAATCCTGCAGTGTCAGACGTGTCCCCCTGCTTAAGCCAGTACATGTCCAGGCCCGTCTGAAGTTTGCTAGAGAGCATTTGGATGATCCAGAAGAAGATTGGGATAATTTCATATGGTCAGATGAAACCAAAATATAACTTTTTGTAAAAACTCAACTCGTCGTGTTTGGAGGACAAAGAATGCTGAGTTGCATCCAAAGAACACCATACCTACTGTGAAGCATGGGGGTGAAAACATCATGCTTTGGGGCTGTTTTTCTGCAAAGGGACCAGGACGACTGATCAGGACGACTGATCCGTGTAAAGGAAAGAATGAATGAGGCCATGTATCGTGAGATTTTGAGTGAAAACCTCCTTCCATCAGCAAGGGCATTGAATATTAAATGTGGCTGGATCTTTCAGTATGCCAATTATCCCAAACACACCACCCGGGCAACGCAATAGTGGCTTCGTGAGAAGCATTTCAAGGTCCTGGAGTGGCCTAGCCAGTCTCCAGATCTCAACCCCATAGAAAATCTTTGGAGGGAGTTGAAAGTCTGTGTTGCCCAGCAACAGCCCCAAAACATCACTGCTCTAGAGGAGATCTGCATGGAGGAATGGGCCAAAATACCAGCAACATTGTGTGAATGTGTGAACAGAAAAAGTTTGACCTCTGTCATTGCCAACAAAGGGTATATAACAAAGTATTGAGAAACTTTTGTTATTGACCAAATACTTATTTTTCCACCATAATTTGCAAATAAATTCATTATACAATCATACATTGTGATTTTCTGGATTTTTTAAAATAATTTTGTCCGTCATAGTTGAAGTGTACCTATGATGAACATTACAGGCCTCTCTCATCCTTTTAAGTGGGAGAACTTGCACAATTGGTGGCTGACTAAATACTTTTTGCCCCACTGTATATCACCTAATGCTGTGTTAATGCTATCTTTTTATCAACTTAAGTTATTGTGAACATTACACGTTTTTAACTTCTATTTGCTATTTATGGCCTGTAGGCCTCATTGACCTGAGCTCATACAACTCTTTTTTGAGTAAAACAAAAGATGGATTATTGTATGATTTTGACTATAACAGATACTCAGATGAAACCTATTGTGCTATTTATCACAGACTACTTTGTGTCAAAGTTTAACAAGGATTCTCTCCTCCTCACCAGTGTCATGATCAAAGATATGATCAAGAGCCTCGCATACAGTATATCGTTTGGTCATTGTAGTGCCACAGAATGAATTGTGAGCAAGGCCTCAAAAAAAGCTTTATATTCCAGAGCTGCAAGAAAAGTTATATATATTATTGAAACAATTTTGCAATTGTTTGTGAGAATGCCAACTGATGTGGTTCCCGTGGGGAAAATATTCAATTCGGGAAAGGTTACGGTGGGGGTTGCCATGGAAGCCAAGAAGGGGAGTGAGATGTGTGTGTGTGTGTTTAATCCAATGTCAAATGTAATACAATGTCTCCATCTAGTGGCCATTTCTAGTGATGTGTTTATTGGTTGTGTTTTATAAACTTTTTCCCCACTTCGAGGAAATAGGCTGTAGAGAATTATATTAAAGCGCTGGGCTTGGAATTTGACCAGGTTACCACATAATTCGGCCGCCACGTACGCTGCCATAATAACGTCATAGACGGCCGAAAGTGTACGTCATAGTAAAACAGCTGAGATATTCCCGCGAGTTTACTTTTTGATCACACTCAGACGTCCTGAGGAACGTAAGTGCCTCAGTAATGAATGAAAAATGCAGATTAATTCACTAGATTAGGCGAATTAAATATAAAGATCTCTATTAGAATTTGCAACCAAAATGTAAGCCAATGAGTGAAATAGAAAGTAGGCTAGCCTAACGAGCGAAATCTAATCATGACTTTGTTTTCTTTAGGATATCTCACGCATAAAATAGAATTGGGAATCTGTTATCTAATACAAGAATGCTTGGTACTGATTCCGAATCCGGCTGTTGGCCGCGCTTGAGGTCTTCGAAGATGCACAACAACCCCAAAGCCAAACACACAGGAAAGGAGATAGCGTATGAAACAGATAAAAAGCCTAACAAGTACTGAAGTAGTGCCATATATTATTTTTTATTTTTATATGGACTGGAATAACAGAAATAGTCATCTGAAAATGTCTGGCATAGTGGGGGGATGATATTGTAGTGTAACTGTGACTACATTAGTATTTTTTTCCAGCTCTCTGACCCCTAAGCCTGCCTGTTACCCCTTCTAGCTCTCAGGATGCCCAGACAAAAGCTGAGCTTGACCCAGTGACCCGCTCCCTGGCTCTCCACCTGTGCTGCCCAGCCTGTGACACTCTCCTCCTCCAGCCTGTGTCTCTGCCCTGTGGCCACTGCCTCTGTCGGCCCTGCCTGGAAGGCGTCCGCAAGAAGCCGCCCAGCACCAAGGCTTCTGATGCTGAGCAACCTCAGCCCTGCTCCCAGTGCCCCCGCTGCCTGGTCCACTACTCCCTCCAGCCCGGCGAGTCCTGGCACTTCCCAGAGAACCTTCTCCTGGCTAACGTGGCTGGGCAGCTCCTGGAAAGGCTTGAGGGCCTGAGGCGGGTGAAGCAACCCAAAAACACCCGTGCCAAGAAGATACCCATGAGGGTGACCGCCTGCGAGATCTGCTGTAAGCAGCGTGAGGCCCAGCGCTACTGCCACACCTGCGGCCTCAACTTCTGTGCCAAGTGCCTGAGAAAACTCCATGGCAAACGGGCATTCCAGGTCCACGTGCTGACGGAGCCCGTGGAGAGCGGGTGCCGCGATCCGTGCCCCACCCACCACGACCGCTCCCTGTCCCACTGTTGCCTTGACGACGGAGCTCTGGGGTGCCAGGGGTGCATGGAACAGGGGCACCAGGGACATGATGTGTCACTAGTCCACGAGGCCCGCGCCCACGTGGAGGTGGGCATCCACAATTCCCTAGAGCAGGCTTGGAAGGGTAAGGTCACGTCTACTACTCTAATTTCACGGATTTATGTCGTTCATTTGACATCTTAATGTTGCTGCACAAACAGCTTTTGTTCAGTTAATTCGCTTTTATAAGTGCAGCCAGAATGTACCAGTGCTAACCTTTCATATCTTAATTACTCCAAGTAAAAAATACATTCTCAAAATCCAATCTCTGTGAACCAGAGATTGGTAGTAATGGTAGCCAATGTTCCCTCAAAAGAAAATAGGCACTGAGCAAATTTCAGGTCTGCTGAGGACAAACTTGAGCATTTTGAAAATTCTGTGCAAATTCCAGCGCAAGTTTACTGTGAACACTGAGGTCGTACTCGCTTTAAGTTTCAGTTTTAACAGTGGTCAGGTAGGCTACTATGGATATTTTATCATAATGTAGGTCTACCAGAGAGGCCTACCATCGAAAACAATGGAGAAAAATACATCCCATAACATTTTAACATGGAAATAGCTGTTCTATCAATCAGCCTACAGTAGCAGCAAGTGTGTGGTGTTCAATGTAGGCCTACATTCCATGAGACTTAAAAAAAACATGCAGGGCTTAACATTACCCTGTTATCCACTAGTCCTTCAGACAAGGAGATGGCTTAAAATGGTTTGTTGTTTGATGCAAGACACCACTTTACAAAATAAAATGCATTATTATTCCCATACCATTATTATAGAAAACCAGACAAATTATGCTTCCCTCTGCCTATTGGCTACTTACCTTATCAAGCCTGTCTCAAAATACAACACTGCCCCTTTAACACTTAAAAAAAACGCACTTTACCTGACTAGCTTTTCAAAGATGACTAGAAATGCACACATCTTGTGCTCTTGTCGGAAGCAACCACTCCCCCATTGTTGACTAGAAATTAGAGATAACTGGGCTAATGACTCACTAACTAGCAAAGAATATGAACAAATGTGCACAGGTTTGATCTCAAAACAAGCGCATCTACTCGTGACCACTCACGCTGTAAACACAGTCAAGTTCAAAGTGAATGGCACAGATCAATATATGACTATTTGCATATAGGCCTACTGCAGCTCTGATTGGTTATGGCGCTGTAGAGTAGGGGCCTGAGTTATGCCTGTCAATGCAATAGAATAATACGCCAATGCTCTCTGCATACAAGGAAATCTCTTACACAGTTAATTTTGCATACTAAATCTTGCATAGTTTGTTTTGTTTCAGTATGTTACATTGAAAGTGGCTAATATTGTATTGATTTGAGCACAATTTTCCACAGTATAGTGAAACATTTGACAGTGTTAAATAAAGGGAAAAACTAGGAAGTTGAGTGAAGTTCAAACTCATTCTTCTCTGCATGGGCTGATATTTCTTCTGCCCGGCCATCCGAGGGGAGCTGCGTGCCGACGCACGTGCACAGCTTAGAGGGAATATTATGTCAAACAGATTACTTGCAGCAGAGTAAACTCAAAGTTAATTCATTAAAAGTTCATACAGAAATGTAAGTTTGTATCAGATGTTTATTGCTGCACCCGTCATGTGGCTGTAGTGAAGTCCCAGTGTGAAGCTGACATGGTGTCCATGGACCAGTTGAGGGCCCGGACAGACTCCGACAGCACCGAGCTAAGACGCCGTGTACGCGAGGGCTTCCTGTCTCTCCGTAATGTTCTGCTAGACCAGGAGGCATTGCTGCTCTCACACCTGGACAACCTGACCTCCAGCACCTGCAGCGGAGCCATTGACTTCCTCCAGACCTCTGCCCCACTCCTGGGCTCCCTGACTGGGCTGGAGATGATCTCTGAACAGGCCCTCCTGGAGCCCAACACCGTGGCCTTCCTGACCGGGGCCATGGCTCTAACCCAGCGGCTGCAGAGGGTCAACGGGGACATTCATCGCCCTGCCCTGACTCTCCAGCAGGGGGGAGCCCTTCAAGGGGGTGAATATGGACTTTGATGCCCTCTTTAGGGACCTGCAGGCCCTGCTGGGGACCCACCTCCACTGGAAGAGCCCCGAAGTGGCTGCAGTGGTTTCTGTGGCGACCAGCATGGAGGCAGACGTTTTGGAGGGGTGCTGCGAGGTGGTGCAGCTGCCGTCATGCCCAGGGACCCCCCACCGCTCCCTGGCGGACTCACCCCGAAGCCCCCGGACCCCCAGGAGCCACAGGAAGCTGGTGATGGAGGAACAGCTGGGCCTGTCAGCTGGGGACTGCAGCGATAAGGAACGCTATCTGCTGCCCAGGCCCCCCCATCATCTACCAGCACATCGTCAGTGGAGCCACTGTGGAGGTACAGTTAAACAGCAACTATGGACTTATTCAGGAATTAAACTTCAAATGTATTGTTTTATATCTATGTAGAAGTTATCCAATATGATGATAGCTAACTATCTGTCTGTGTAGATCTTCTGGATGCTGCCCATGGGCGAGGAGGTGGAGACCTTTGACATCCACTTCCAGGATGCTGTTACCGTGGGGATGGCCATGGAGGAGGGGAAGGGAGTGGTCCTGGTGGGGCTGAAGACCTGCAACCTGCAGACGGCCGGGCTCTGCCTAAACACACACTACCTGTTCCGGGCACGCTCTGTCAACAGCCACGGGGCCGGGGAGTGGAGCTCCTCCTACAGAGTGAGTGTGGTATTACATGACCAATGACATTCACTGACTGACTGTGAGCCCAATCCTATTTTGATATACATGAGTATTACTAACAACTACCGTGTTCATGTTGTCATTGTTCCCAGGTGAACACCGAGTGCCAGGGAGATGAGGCCAAGGCAGCCGTGACACAGGAAATCTAACTCTTACAACAGGAAATAAAGATCCCACACATCAAATCTCATACTCCATATGTCTATTACAATCTGCCATTTACACATATTACTTTACATTATCAAACAGAAACATACATTGCATAAAAAAAACATGCAAGCAACTTTGAAAAAGTGAGTTATTCAATTTTTTCAATAAACACAATGCACACATCTTGTTGCTATGTGGAATTTGTTCCTAACTAATTCACCTGGTTAAATAAAGGTTCATCAGAATAAAATTGTATTGACCACTTTAAAATTATAGTTTTAGTCACGTCTCGGTGCCCAGAGCAAACAGTGGAAATCTTTCTTTAATCACCTATGAAAAAAAAAACTAATTAGCATCAGGCTAACGAGTCCTAGGTGACCCTCTCGTTATACAACATTAAATAATTACATCCTATTACCCAGCAGCAGCAGCCCTCTGCTATTACAGCCCACACATCTCTCAAGGATATGGTAATCCACTCATTCTAATTAAAACACTGCTGAAAGTGCACTGTCCTGAAAAATTTGGTAAGTGTCGTGACTTGACTTTAAAATCAATCTGAGGATTGTTATTTATCTAATTACCTAAATATGTTTAATTGTTACCCGATTAAATTAATCATGTAACAATTAACTCATTAGGATTTGGGGCACCACGAGAGGGGTTCTTTAAAGAGTTGCCATCTCCCGAATTAAACTCTAAAGGTCTTTACCTATCACATCTATAAACAGTCAACTCATTAGGATCTGGGGCACCACGAGAGGGGTTCTTTAAAGAGTTGCCATCTCCCGAATTAAACTCTAAAGGTCTTTACCTATCACATCTATAAACAGTCAATGTATTAATCATAACCTCATATCATATCATCATTCTGAACAGTCGTAACCTCCTTGCATCTGCAAAAATGATTATGATTCAGTACTACACAAATTGGTGTAATTATTTATTTACAAACTAATTAAATGTTAACACAGGATAACATACACACTTAATACATTAAAAACAGGTCCATAGCGGACTAACAACAATATGGCTGCCTGTTACAAAAGACATGGAGAGGGCGAGAGGGAGAGAGACCCTTAACGTTGGTACATTTAGAAAATACTCTCACTTATAGTATTCCTATACTTTGCACACGAACCGCCGCCCGCTTGGAGTGAGAAATCATAAATATATTTACGTGAAATGCCTTGATTCGCCGTGTCTCACTCAAAACCATACCAGTGATTGTCCGGGAGGTAGTTTTATTGTCTCTACCTCGTGTTGAGATTCAGGGTTCAAACCGCTCTAACAGTGCAGCTGCAGCAACAATTCCAAAACTACTGTCTTATACACAGTGTAAGGGGATAAGGAACATGTACATGAGGATATATGAATGAGTGATGGTACAGAGCAGCATACAGTAGATGGTATCGAGTACAGTATATACATATGAGATGAGTGTGTAGACAAAGTAAACAAAGTGGCATAGTTAAAGTGGCTAGTGATACATGTGTTACATAAGGATGCAGTCGATGATGTAGAGTACAGTATATACATATGCATATGAGATGAATAATGTAGGGTAAGTAACATTATATAAGGTAGCATTGTTTAAAGTGGCTAGTGATATATTTACATCATTTCCCATCAATTCCCATTATTAAAATGGCTGGAGTTGGGTCAGTGTCAATGACAGTGTGTTGGCAGCAGCCACTCAATGTTAGTGGTGGCTGTTTAACAGTCTGATGGCCTTGAGATAGAAGCTGTTTTTCAGTCTCTCGGTCCCAGCTTTGATGCACCTGTACTGACCTCGCCTTCTGGATGATAGCGGGGTGAACAGGCAGTGGTTCGGGTGGTTGATGTCCTTGATGATCTTTATGGCCTTCCTGTAACAACGGGTGGTGTAGGTGTCCTGGAGGGCAGGTAGTTTGCCCCCGGTGATGTGTTGTGCAGTCCTCACTACCCTCTGGAGAGCCTTACGGTTGAGGGCGGAGCAGTTGCCGTACCAGGCGGTGATACAGCCCGCCAGGATGCTCTCGATTGTGCATCTGTAGAAGTTTGTGAGTGCTTTTGGTGACAAGCCAAATTTCTTCAGCCTCCTGAGGTTGAAGAGGCGCTGCTGCGCCTTCTTCACGACGCTGTCAGTGTGAGTGGACCAATTCAGTTTGTCTGTGATGTGTATGCCGAGGAACTTAAAATTAGCTACCCTCTCCACTACTGTTCCATCGATGTGGATAGGGGGGTGTTCCCTCTGCTGTTTCCTGAAGTCCACAATCATCTCCTTAGTTTTGTTGACGTTGAGTGTGAGGTTATTTTCCTGACACAACACTCCGAGGGCCCTCACCTCCTCCCTGTAGGCCGTCTCGTCGTTGTTGGTAATCAAGCCTACCACTGTTGTGTCGTCCGCAAACTTGATGATTGAGTTGGAGGCGTGCGTGGCCACGCAGTCGTGGGTGAACAGGGAGTACAGGAGAGGGCTCAGAACGCACCCTTGTGGGGCCCCCGTGTTGAGGATCAGCGGGGAGGAGATGTTGTTGCCTACCCTCACCACCTGGGGCGGCCCGTCAGGAAGTCCAGTACCCAGTTGCACAGGGCGGGGTCGAGACCCAGGGTCTCGAGCTTGATGACGAGCTTGGAGGGTACTATGGTGTTGAATGCCGAGCTGTAGTCGATGAACAGCATTCTCACATAGGTATTCCTCTTGTCCAGGTGGGTTAGGGCAGTGTGCAGTGTGGTTGAGATTGCATCGTCTGTGGACCTATTTGGGCGGTAAGCAAATTGGAGTGGGTCTAGGGTGTCAGGTAGGGTGGAGGTGATATGGTCCTTGACTAGTCTCTCAAAGCACTTCATGATGACGGAAGTGAGTGCTACGGGGCGGTAGTCGTTTAGCTCAGTTACCTTAGCTTTCTTGGGAACAAAAACACTTTCATAATTTGTCATATTTCATGCACAACACATTGGATGGACACTTCACTCATGTAGTGTGTGTACTTTCCAAGCTACAGTATTTCCTTTAAAACATTTTTTTATATGTTATCACAAAATTACAAACAAAATTACATTAGTGTTCTTTAGATCACCTCTGACAATTCCCCACGGTTTATGTTTGAAATATTGTTCAAGTATTCGCTTTAGAACGTGTTACAGTTTCAGCGGGAAAAGTCTGTAGAAACAAAAGACCTTCCTCTGGTGAACATTGGCGAGGGAGAGCTGAATGTTTTGTCCTTGATTTACAACAGGGTGTGAGTTGTTAACCCCAACAGCCCCACCGGTCCACCTGGTGCATGGTTGGTTATATGAGGGTTGGTCTGGGTGATAGAGTCTGTTGTGTGAACATGGTGTCTGTGCTGTAATATTAGTCATCTGCTCCACTATGAGAGGCTGTTAACCTGCAAAATCACACTACATTTATAAAACAAGTCATTGTGTCCTTTAAAATCACTACTGGCATCGCTCTTTCTCTCGCTTTCTTTCTCTCTCTGTCTCTTACTCGCTCTCTCATACACGCACTTAGGCTGCGTCTACACAGGCAGCCCAATTCTGATATTTTACCACATTGGTATTTTGACCAATCAGATCAGCTGTTTTGCCAATAATTGTGCAAAAGATTAGATTTTGGCTGCCTGTGTAAACGCAGACTTATAGTACTGCCTTTCTCATCAGCTTTTCTGTTTCCTTTTCTGAGGTTTACACATTGATCATAATGTCATCTAATCTTTTCTCTTTTTCAAACACATGGTTAGCAGATGTTATTGGTCACATACACATGGTTAGCAGATGTTATTGGTCACATACACATGGTTAGCAGATGCTATTGGTCACATACACATGGTTAGCAGATGTTATTGGTCACATGCACATGGTTAGCAGATGTTATTGGTCACATACCCATGGTTAGCAGATGCTATTGGTCACATACACATGGTTAGCAGATGTTATTGGTCACATACCCATGGTTAGCAGATGTTATTGGTCACATACACATGGTTAGCAGATGCTATTGGTCACATACCCATGGTTAGCATATGTTATTGGCCACATACCCATGGTTAGCATATGTTATTGTGGGTGTAGCAAAATGGTTGTGCTTCTGGTTCTGACAGTGCAGCAATATCGAACAAGTAATCTAACAATTCCACAACAAGTACCTTATCATCATCATTGCCATCCCCACAGTCTGTGAGGAAAGAGAGGACTGATTGCCACAGTGTTATATGAGGATTCATCAGTGATAATGCTGTAATCTTACCTGCTTGTGTACTTGTCCATGAGGATTAGTGCAGTAGGCCTAATCCTCATGGACAAGTACAATGTTACAGTGGAGTAGACCTGATCCTCATAGACAAGTATAATGTTACAGTGCAGTCCGCCCACGTGTTCTCGCACACCCCGAGAGCTTCTGGTCAGCGGGGTGGTGGCACCGGGATCCTCATCTCTCCCAAGTGGTCATTCTCTCTTTCTCCCCTTACCCATCTGTCTATCGCCTCCTTTGAATTCCATGCTGTCACAGTTACCAGCCCTTTCAAGCTTAACATCCTTATCATTTATCGCCCTCCAGGTTCCCTCGGAGAGTTCATCAATGAGCGTTCCGGAGTTCTAAATTGAGCAGCTGCTGAAAAATGAGCTCCTGTATATATTGAGATTTAAATGGTTTTTTAGAGTGAAGTACATCGAAAAAATCAAGAGAAAACTGCAAGACTCAATAGAAGACAAAACAAGGAACAAACCAAAAAAGACAGGCTTTTGAAAAATTAACAATTTTTCATAAAATTGTACAGTTATCTTAGCTAGCTGAATTGCTAGGGACTCTCCTGGAAGAAGCTAGCTAGCTTACAAAGAATAACAACAAAAAATATCTAGTTAACAGAAGAAAGGAAGACAAAATAAGGACAAAAGAAGGACAGAAGAAAAAGGAAAAGAAAGAGGACAACAAAGTGAAACAGTCAGCACTTCTATTGCAACTTCGTATTTCGTCGTCCTAACGTAGTCTACACTGCTATCTGCCCAGCAGCTAGCCAGCTAGCAAACGTCCACCGTCTACCGAATAGCAGCACTGTAGAAACTATTACACTCAACTGAACGACTTGATTAGTGTAGTGTTAGCTAGCTACATAGTTGTCTTTGCTGTCTTCGTATCCAAGATAATTGTGTAGTTTAGAGCGTGTAGTCTTAGAGTGATTATCTTAATTTACCGAGGTTAGCTAGCCAGCTATTTGTCGTCCTTAACGTAGGAGACACTGCTAGCTAGCCAACAGCTAGCCAACGTCTACTGAATAGAACTTCCGCACTCAACAACCCGGTCGCATTCCGCTTCACTCCACAGGTAGTATCACATTTTTCATTTCATTTCTTTACAGCACAACGGTTTGATTTGTTTGATCGTAGCTAGCTACATAGCTAGCTACATAGCCGTCTGTGTATCAAAGATAATTGTGTAGTCTAGAGCGATTTTCTAGGTTAGCTAGCCAGCTATTGTCGTTCTTTTAACGCAACGTAACGTAATCAACACTGCTAGCTAGCCAGCTAGCCCCCGAATAGCAGCACTGTAGAAACTATTACACTCAACGGAACGACTTGATTAGTGTAGTGTCAACAACGCAGCCACTGCCAGCTAGCCTACTTCAGCAGTACTGTATCATTTTAATCATTTTAGTCAATAAGATTCTTGCTACGTAAGCTTAACTTTCTGAACATTCGAGACGTGTAGTCCACTTGTCATTCCAATCTCCTTGCATTAGCGTAGCCTCTTCTGTAGCCTGTCAACTATGTGTCTGTCTATCCCTGTTCTCTCCTCTCTGCACAGACCATACAAACGCTCCACACCGCGTGGCCGCTGCCACCCTAATCTGGTGGTCCCAGCGCGCACGACCCATGTGGAGTTCCAGGTCTCCGGTAGCCTCTGGAACTGTCGATCTGCGGCCAACAAGGCAGAGTTCATCTCAGCCTATGCCTCCATCCAGTCCCTCGACTTCTTGGCACTGACAGAAACATGGATCACCACAGATAACACTGCTACTCCTACTGCTCTCTCTTCGTCCGCCCACGTGTTCTCGCACACCCCGAGAGCTTCTGGTCAGCGGGGTGGTGGCATCGGGATCCTTATCTCTCCCAAGTGGTCATTCTCTCTTTCTCCCCTTACCCATCTGTCTATCGCCTCCTTTGAATTTCATGCTGTCACAGTTACCAGCCCTTTCAAGCTTAACATCCTTATCATTTATCGCCCTCCAGGTCCCCTCGGAGAGTTCATCAATGAGCTTGATGCATTGATAAGCTCCTTTCCTGAGGACGGCTCACCTCTCACAGTTCTGGGCGACTTTAACCTCCCCACGTCTACCTTTGACTCATTCCTCTCTGCCTCCTTCTTTCCACTCCTCTCCTCTTTTGACCTCACCCTCTCACCTTCCCCCCCTACTCACAAGGCAGGCAATACGCTCGACCTCATCTTTACTAGATGCTGTTCTTCCACTAACCTCATTGCAACTCCCCTCCAAGTCTCCGACCACTACCTTGTATCCTTTTCCCTCTCGCTCTCATCCAACACTTCCCACACTGCCCCTACTCGGATGGTATCGCGCCGTCCCAACCTTCGCTCTCTCTCCCCCGCTACTCTCTCCTCTTCCATACTATCATCTCTTCCCTCTGCTCAAACCTTCTCCAACCTATCTCCTGATTCTGCCTCCTCAACCCTCCTCTCCTTCCTTTCTGCATCCTTTGACTCTCTATGTCCCCTATCTTCCAGGCCGGCTCGGTCCTCCCCTCCCGCTCCGTGGCTTGACGACTCATTGCGAGCTCACAGAACAGGGCTCCGGGCAGCCGAGCGGAAATGGAGGAAAACTCGCCTCCCTGCGGACCTGGCATCCTTTCACCCCCTCCTCTCTACATTTTCCTCCTCTGTCTCTGCTGCTAAAGCCACTTTCTACCACTCTAAATTTCAAACATCTGCCTCTAACCCTAGGAAGCTCTTTGCCACCTTCTCATCCCTCCTGAATCCTCCTCCCCCTCCTCCCTCTCTGCAGATGACTTCGTCAACCATTTTGAAAAGAAGGTCGACGACATCCGATCCTCGTTTGCTAAGTCAAACGGCACCGCTGGTTCTGCTCACACTGCCCTACCCTGTGCTCTGACCTCTTTCTCCCCTCTCTCTCCAGATGAAATCTCGCGTCTTGTGACGGCCGGCCGCCCAACAACCTGCCCGCTTGACCCTATCCCCTCCTCTCTTCTCCAGACCATTTCCGGAGACCTTCTCCCTTACCTCACCTCGCTCATCAACTCATCCCTGACCGCTGGCTACGTCCCTTCCGTCTTCAAGAGAGCGAGAGTTGCACCCCTTCTGAAAAAACCTACACTCGATCCCTCCGATGTCAACAACTACAGACCAGTATCCCTTCTTTCTTTTCTCTCCAAAACTCTTGAACGTGCCGTCCTTGGCCAGCTCTCCCGCTATCTCTCTCTGAATGACCTTCTTGATCCAAATCAGTCAGGTTTCAAGACTAGTCATTCAACTGAGACTGCTTTTCTCTGTATCACGGAGGCGCTCCGCACTGCTAAAGCTAACTCTCTCTCCTCTGCTCTCATCGTTCTAGACCTATCGGCTGCCTTCGATACTGTGAACCATCAGATCCTCCTCTCCACCCTCTCCGAGTTGGGCATCTCCGGCGCGGCCCACGCTTGGTTTGCGTCCTACCTGACAGGTCGCTCCTACCAGGTGGCGTGGCGAGAATCTGTCTCCTCACCACGCGCTCTCACCACTGGTGTCCCCCAGGGCTCTGTTCTAGGCCCTCTCCTATTCTCGCTATACACCAAGTCACTTGGCTCTGTCATAACCTCACATGGTCTCTCCTATCATTGCTATGCAGACGACACACAATTAATCTTCTCCTTTCCCCCTTCTGATGACCAGGTGGCGAATCGCATCTCTGCATGTCTGGCAGACATATCAGTGTGGATGACGGATCACCACCTCAAGCTGAACCTCGGCAAGACGGAGCTGCTCTTCCTCCCGGGGAAGGACTGCCCGTTCCATGATCTCGCCATCACGGTTGACAACTCCAGAGGAGGATCAGTGCGGAGCGCCTCCTCCTCCCAGAGCGCTAAGAACCTTGGCGTGATCCTGGACAACACCCTGTCGTTCTCAACTAACATCAAGGCGGTGGCCCGTTCCTGTAGGTTCATGCTCTACAACATCCGCAGAGTACGACCCTGCCTCACACAGGAAGCGGCGCAGGTCCTAATCCAGGCACTTGTCATCTCCCGTCTGGATTACTGCAACTCACTGTTGGCTGGGCTCCCTGCCTGTGCCATTAAACCCCTACAACTCATCCAGAACGCTGCAGCCCGTCTGGTGTTCAACCTTCCCAAGTTCTCTCACGTCACCCCGCTCCTCCGCTCTCTCCACTGGCTTCCAGTTGAAGCTCGCATCCGCTACAAGACCATGGTGCTTGCCTACGGAGCTGTGAGGGGAACGGCACCTCAGTACCTCCAGGCTCTGATCAGGCCCTACACCCAAACAAGGGCACTGCGTTCATCGACCTCTGGCCTGCTCGCCTCCCTACCACTGAGGAAGTACAGTTCCCGCTCAGCCCAGTCAAAACTGTTCGCTGCTCTGGCCCCCCAATGGTGGAACAAACTCCCTCACGACGCCAGGACAGCAGAGTCAATCACCACCTTCCGGAGACACCTGAAACCCCACCTCTTTAAGGAATACCTAGGATATGATAATTAATCCTTCTCACCCCCCCCCCTTTAAGATTTAGATGCACTATTGTAAAGTGACTGTTCTACTGGATGTCATAAGGTGAATGCACCAATTTGTAAGTCGCTCTGGATAAGAGCGTCTGCTAAATGACTTAAATGTAAATGTAAATGCAATAGGCCTAATCCTCATGGACAAGTACAATGTTACAGTGCAGTAGGCCTGATCCTCATAGACAAGTACAATGTTACAGTGCAGTAGGCCTGATCCTCATAGACAAGTACAATGTTACAGTGCAGTAGGCCTAATCCTCATGGACAAGTACAATGTTACAGTGCAGTAGGCCTGATCCTCATGGACAAGTACAATGTTACAGTGCAGTAGGCCTGATCCTGATAGACAAGTACAATGTTACAGTGCAGTAGGCCTGATCCTCATGGACAAGTACAATGTTACAGTGCAGTAGGCCTGATCCTGATAGACAAGTACAATGTTACAGTGCAGTAGGCCTGATCCTCATAGACAAGTACAATGTTACAGTGCAGTAGGCCTGATCCTGATAGACAAGTACAATGTGACAGTGCAGTAGGCCTGATCCTCATGGACAAGTATAATGTTACAGTGCAGTAGGCCTGATCCTCATAGACAAGTACAATGTGACAGTGCAGTAGGCCTGATCCTGATAGACAAGTACAATGTTGCAGTGCAGTAGGCCTGATCCTGATAGACAAGTACAAATGTTGCAGTGCAGTAGGCCTGATCCTGATAGACAAGTACAATGTGACAGTGCAGTAGGCCTGATCCTCATAGACAAGTACAATGTTACAGTGCAGTAGGCCTGATCCTGATAGACAAGTACAATGTTACAGTGCAGTAGGCCTGATCCTCATAGACAAGTACAATGTGACAGTGCAGTAGGCCTGATCCTCATAGACAAGTACAATGTGACAGTGCAGTAGGCCTGATCCTCATAGACAAGTACATGGTTGCTATTTCCAGAATTGACCAAAAGATGGGAGCATAGATCCCACCAGCACAGGATCAGGTGGAGCAAAAAATATTCAGCATCAGCAAAAAACATAAAACTAATCTAAACTCCCAGGTGAGTTTATTATGACAAGGTTTCCAGCTTCAGAGTTGTGCTGATGATCATGATTGTATAATAACAGAGCGTAGCATGCAAAGTCAGAGGAAATGGGACTCATGCTGAGCTCAAGTGACTTGCCTACATTTGTATGGCTGACATCAGTACAAACACAGCAGGAGTCCTGTTTGTGTACACAGAGGGAGAATCTTAATTGCATACTCCTCGCGTCTTCTCTCCTCGCCTCCTTCTCAAAACCCATTGGATAAGAAAGCCAGAGGTCCCTACCCTCTGACCTCCAATCGGTTTTGAGAAAGAAGAGAGGAGAAAGGTTGCAATGAGTATGCAATTATGATTCTCCCATACAGTAGAAACCAGCCTGTGATCCTGTGGCATAGTGACTACTTGTGAATCCATGCATGCATGAGTTATACGATTGTGTTTGCAAGGTCACGAGGTCATACAATCATCCAAAAGCCTTGACATCATCTGTAGAACATACACAACACACATGTAATTGGTCACATGCACATGGTTAGGGGTTTAGGCAATGTCACTGGTATCACCATAAGTCTGTGGCCTGCTAATTGTGTGTGTATGGGTGTGTGTGTGTGTGCATTACAGTTGCTAATTTGAGATGAACCCTCACAGTAACAGTGTTTGGCTGCACTAATAGGCAGTGGCTGACATTTGAAAAGGTTGAGATGGAGGGTGGGGGGTCTCACTCGCATTCTGACTAAAGAGTCGGTCCCCTTGTGCGGAATGGCCAGAGGATAAAACATTGAGACTCAAGCTTTTGTCCTAGCTAATCCTTAGACCAATTATTGTAAAAATCGAATTCATTCCTATGCTACAATATACAGGTAGATGGTAGGCTAAATTAAATGTTATGTCACTCAATCTTCTCCATCTCTCTCTCAACATCTGTTCTCATAGTATGCAGTCATACAAAACCAATGTTTATTCAAGAATAATAAGGGATGTAGGAAAAGAGATAAGTAGGCAGTAGGAAAGGTATCAGTGGAAGACAGAGAGATGGAGAGATGAAATTAGAGACAGACAGAGAGCGAGGGAGTGTTGGAGGGACTACAGCAGCAACTAGATCTTCTGCACAGAGTCTGTCAGACCTGGGCCCTGACAGTAAATCTCAGTAAGACAAAAATAATGGTGTTCCAAAAAAGGTCCAGTTGCCAGGACCACAAATACAAATTCCATCTAGACACCGCTGCCATAGAGCACACAAAAAATAATACATAACTCCGCCTAAACATCAGCACCACAGGTAACTTCCACAAAGCTGTGAACGAGCTGAGAAACAAGGCAAGAAGGGCCTTCTACGCCATCAAAGGTACATAACATTTGACATACCAGTCATACCAGACATACCAGGATCTGGCTAAAAATAGTTTAATCAGTTATAGAACCCATTGCCCTTTATGGTTGTAAGGTCTGGGTCCGCTGACCAACCAAGAATTGACAAAAATGGGACAAACACCAAATTGAGACTCTGTAAAAATATCCTCTGTGTATAACGTAACACACCAAATAATGCATGCAGAGCAGAATTAGGCTGATATCCGCTAATTATCAAAATCCAGAAAAGAGTCTTTGAATTCTACAACCACCGAAAAGGAAGTGATTCCCAAACCTTCCATAACAAAGCCATCACCTACAGAGAGGTGAACCTGGAGAAGAGTAACCTAAGCAAGCTGGTCATGGGGCTCTGTTCAAACACAAAGAGAGCCCACAGAGCCCCTAGACAGCAACACAGTTAGACCCAACCAAATCATGAGAAAACAAAAAGATAATAACTTGACACATTGGGAAGAATTCACAAAACAACAGAGCAAACTAGAATGCTATTTGGCCCTAAACAGAAAGTACACAGTGGCAGAATACCTGACCACTGTGACTGACCCACACTTAAGGAACGCTTTGACTATGTACAGACTCAGTGAGCATTGCCTTGCTATTGAGAAAGGCTGCCATAGGCAGACATCAAATCAAATCATTGATCAAATTTTATTTGTCACATACACATGGTTAGCAGATGTTAATGCGAGTGTATCGAAATGCTTGTGCTTCTTCTTCCGACAATGCAGTAATAACCAACAAATAATCTAGCTAACAATTCCAAAACTACTACCTTATAGACACAAGTGTAAGGGGATAAAGAAAATGTACATAAAGATATGTGAATGAGTGATGGTACAGAGCAGCATAGGCAAGATACAGTAGATGGTATCGAGTACAGTATATACATATGAGATGAGTATGTAAACAAAGTGGCATAGTTAAAGTGGCTAGTGATACATGTATTACATAAAGATGCAGTAGATGATGTAGAGTACAGTATATATGTATACATATGAGATGAATAATGTAGGGTATGTAAACATTATATTAGGTAGCATTGTTTAAAGTGGCTAGTGATATATTTTACATAATTTCCCATCAATTCCCATGATTAAAGTGGCTGGAGTTGAGTCAGTGTGTTGGCAGCAGCCACTCAATGTTAGTGGTGGCTGTTTAACAGTCTGATGGCCTTGAGATAGAAGCTGTTTTTCAGTCTCTCGGTCCCAGCTTTGATGCACCTGTACTGACCTCGCCTTCTGGATGATAGCGGGGTGAACAGGCAGTGGCTCGGGTGGTTGTTGTCCTTGATGATCTTTATGGTCTTCCTGTGACATCGGGTGGTGTAGGTGTCCTGGAGGGCAGGTAGTTTGCACCCGGTGATGCATTGTGCAGACCTCACTACCCTCTGGAGAGCCTTGCGTTTGTGGGCGGAGCAGTTGCCGTACCAGGCGGTGATACAGCCCAACAGGATGCTCTCGATTGTGCATCTGTAGAGGTTTGTGAGTGCTTTTGGTGACAAGCTGAATTTCTTCAGCCTCCTGAGGTTGAAGAGGCGCTGCTGTGCCTTCTTCACGATGCTGTCTGTGTGGGTGGACCAATTCAGTTTGTCTGTGATGTGTACGCCGAGGAACTTAAAACTTACTACCCTCTCCACTACTGTTCCATCGATGTGGATAGGGGGGTGTTCCCTCTGCTGTTTCCTGAAGTCCACAATCATCTCCTTAGTTTTGTTGACGTTGAGTGTGAGGTTATTTTCCTGACACCACACTCCGAGGGCCATCACCTCCTCCCTGTAGGCCGTCTCGTCGTTGTTGGTAATCAAGCCTACCACTGTTGTGTCGTCCGCAAACTTGATGATTGAGTTGGAGGCTTGCGTGGCCGCGCAGTCGTGGGTGAACAGGGAGTACAGGAGAGGGCTCAGAACGCACCCTTGTGGGGCCCCAGTGTTGAGGATCAGCGGGGTGGAGATGTTGTTGCCTACCCTCACCACCTGGGGGCGGCCCGTCAGGAAGTCCAGTACCCAGTTGCACAGGGCGGGGTCGAGACCCAGGGTCTCGAGCTTGGAGGGCACTATGTTGTTAAATGCCGAGCTGTAGTCGATGAACAGCATTCTCACATAGGTATTCCTCTTGTCCAGATGGGTTAGGGCAGTGTGCAGTGTGGTTGAGATTGCATAGTCTGTGGACCTATTTGGGCGGTAAGCAAATTGGAGTGGGTCTAGGGTGTCAGGTAGGGTGGAGGTGATATGGTCCTTGACTAGTCTCTCAAAGCACTTCATGATGACGGAAGTGAGTGCTATGGGGCGGTAGTCGTTTAGCTCAGTTACCATAGCTTTCTTGGGAACAGGAACGATGGTGGCCCTCTTGAAGCATGTGGGAACAGCAGACTGGTATAGGGATTGATTGAATATGTCCGGAAACACACCAGCCAGCTGGTCTGCGCATGCTCTGAGGGCGCGGCTGGGGATGCCGTCTGGGCCTGCAGCTTGCGAGGGTTGACACGTTAAATGTTTTCCACACGTCGGCTGCAGTGAAGGAGAGTCCGCATGTTTTGGTTGCGGGCCATGTCAGTGGCACTGTATTGTCCTCAAAGCGGGCAAAAAAGTTATTTAGTCTGCCTGGGAGCAAGACATCCTGGTCCGTGACGGGGCTGGTTTTCTTTTTGTAATCCGTGATTGACTGTAGACCCTGCCACATACCTCTTGTGTCTGAGCCGTTGAATTGAGATTCTACTTTGTCTCTATACTGACGCTTAGCTTGTTTGATGACCTTGCGGAGGGAATAGCTACACTGTTTGTATTTGGTCATGTTTCCGGTCACCTTGCCCTGATTAAAAGCAGTGGTTCGCGCTTTCAGTTTCACGCGAATGCTGCCATCAATCCACGGTTTCTGGTTTGGGAATGTTTTAATCGTTGCTATGGGAACGGCATCTTCAACGCACGTTGTAATGAACTTGCTCACCGAATCAGCGTATTCGTCAATGTTGTTGTTTGATGTAATACGAAACATATCCCAGTCCACGTGATGGAAGCAGTCTTGGAGTGTGGAATCAGATTGGTCAGACCAGCGTTGAACAGACCTCAGCGCGGGAGCTTCTTGTTTTAGTTTCTGTCTGTAGGCAGGGATCAACAAAATGGAGTCGTGGTCAGCTTTTCCGAAAGGAGAGCGGGGCAGGGCCTTATATGCGTCGCGGAAGTTAGAATAGCAATGATCCAAGGTTTTTCCAGCCCTGGTTGCGCAATCGATATGCTGATACAATTTAGCGAGTCTTGTTTTCAGATTAGCCTTGTTAATATCCCCAGCTACAATGAATGCATCCTCAGGATATATGGATTCCAGTTTGCAAAGAGTCAAATAAAGTTTGTTCAGAGCTATCGATGTGTCTGCTTGGGGGGGAATATATACGGCTGTGATTATAATCTAAGAGAATTCCCTTGGTAGATAATGCGGTCAACATTTGATTGTGAGGAATTCTAAATCAGGTGAGCAGAAGGACTTGAGTTCCTGTATGTTGTTGTGGCCTCACCACTTCTCGTTAACCATGAAGCATACGCCCCCGCCCCTCTTCTTACCAGAAAGATGTTTGTGTCTGTCGGCGCGATGCATCTAGTAACAAGCTGGCTGCACCGACTCCGATAGCGTCTCTCCAGTGAGCCATGTTTCCGTGAAGCAAATAACGTTACAGTCTCTGATGTCCCTCTGGAATGCTACCCTTGCTCGGATTTCATCAACCTTATTGTTAAGAGACTGGACATTGGTGAGAAGAATGCTAGGGAGGGGTGCACGATGTGCCCGTCTCCGGAGTCTGACCAGAAGACCGCTTCGTTTCCCCCTTTTACAAAGTCATTTTTTTGGGTGGCCAGCTGGGATCCATTCCGTTGTCCTGGGTGAAAGGCAGAACACAGGATCCGCTTTGCGAAAGTCATATTCTTGGTCGTACTGATGGTGAGTTGACGCTGCTCTTATATTCAGTAGTTCTTCTCGACTGTATGTAATGAAACCTAAGATGACCTGGGGTACCAATGTAAGAAATAACACGTAAAAAAACAAAAAACTGCATAGTTTCCTTGGAACGCGAAGCGAGGCGGCCATCTCTGTCGGCGCCAGAAGTAAGAAGCTGGCTCATGGCTCTCAAGAGAAGACAGGCTATGTGCACACTGCTCACAAAATTAGATGGAAACTGAGCTGAGTTATAGCATCTACTGTCTGGCTAACTGGAGTAGACATCTACAAAAACATCTGCTGCTAGCTCAATATGACTAGAATGAAAAACACCTCCAATACACTCAAACAGTACCAATAGTATGATGGGCCAGTCTCAATACCACAACTTTAACACATATTGTATACTCAATGTCCGAGCCCCTACCTCTTGATATTTAGTCCTAAAAGAAATGGATATGTGTTATTAGCATAGTAGTAGATCCACTTAACCCACCTTCAGGCCAGGTACGATGTTCTGCAAACTATCCAATCCTCTCAAAATTACTATAGTACTTTGAGGTAGTGGCTAGGACTTTGTTTCGAATTTGGCATCATACATACACAGTAACACCACAACACCCCTGCAAAAACAGATGCAGCAAGCTGCTAAGCCTGTATCCTCATTTCGGAAAAGAAGGGAGGGGGCAGAGAGAGAGAGGGGGTGAGGAGGAAGAATGAGAGAGAGACTGTTGTTTGTTGTTTTCCCATCATAGTCGTGGGGATTATATCAAACAGGCTTAGTAGATGACTCTTAGGGGCTTGTGTTTTTGTTCTCTTGGCTAAATAAAGAAACTATTATTCGGCACATCTCTGCTGCTGTGCTTACTCAGAGGACTAACTCACCCTTCCTACTCTCAAATGTATCATTTATGTCAATCTCTCCCCAACTTCCTCTATCCTTTACTGTCACTTCTCATTGACTGCCTGTCTCTCTGAATCCCTGCTCTACTCCCCCTATATCACTTTTCCAGCATTGCAGAGGCACCTCCCATCTTGCAGAGAAATAACTTGTGGGAGAGGGAGGCTGAGTGTAAGAGTACAAGGGGAAACAACAGTCTTAGATAAGCCCAGGGGAATCTCCCATCATCCTCTACTTTAGCAACACGCAGATAACTGCTCTGGGAAGGTGAGCCACTTGAAGTAGACGTTACTCATAAGCACAGGTTAAAGACCAGCTTCCTTTCCCCCTAATCCTAATCATTAACGACCAGCTTCCCCTTCTCCTAATCCTAATCATTAATGACCAGCTTCCCCTAATCCTAACCATTAACGACCAGCTTCCCCTTCC
>NW_025745251.1:0-50000 GCF_021184085.1 Oncorhynchus gorbuscha | reverse complement strand
AGGTCAGAATCTATAGTCCCTAAATCACAACATCTCTGTCTACTATCTGGTCTTCCTCATGTAGGCCTATCTTACTCTCTGTAGGCCTATTAGGAGAAGAGCCTACATGTCTGTATTCAAGGCTATAGCTGTGTAGGCCTTAGCCCTTGATCATGAGTCGAAGTTTCCTTACTTCACACATAAGAGTCATTGGTCGCCGGGGTCTTCTGTAGGGGAACTATGTTAAGAGCCACAACGCTTGGTGTGAACATTAACACACATCGCTTGCAGGCCTTAGCTTTCATATTGTCAAGAAATCATTTTCCAAAAACAAAAGGTTAAATTGATACACACCTTTATAGGGTTATGAGGCCATATTTCAATGTTACAGTGCTTGTTTACAGAAAACAGACGGAAGACAGAGTGGACTCAATGTGAAAAAAGCTGTCTGCATGTTCTTCCCAAAGAGGGCAACTGATACTACTGAGCCAGATATCTATGTGTCTGGGGAGAGGCTCCAGGTGGTATCTGATGCTACTGAGCCAGATATCTATGTGTCTGGGGAGAGGCTCAGGTGGTATCTGATGCTACTGGAGGTGGTATCTGATGCTACTGAGCCAGATATCTATGTGTCTGGGGAGAGGCTCCAGGTGGTATCTGATGCTACTGAGCCAGATATCTATGTGTCTGGGGAGAGGCTCCAGGTGGTATCTGATGCTACTGAGCCAGATATCTATGTGTCTGGGGAGAGGCTCTGGTATCTGATGCTACTGAGCCAGATATCTATGTGTCTGGGGAGAGGCTCCAGGTGGTATCTGATGCTACTGAGCCAGATATCTATGTGTCTGGGGAGAGGCTCCAGGTGGTATCTGATGCTACTGAGCCAGATATCTATGTGTCTGGGGAGAGGCTCCAGGTGGTATCTGATGCTACTGAGCCAGATATCTATGTGTCTGGGGAGAGGCTCCAGGTGGTATCTGATGCTACTGAGCCAGATATCTCTGGGGAGAGGCTCCAGGTGGTAGGTGTGTCTGGGGATCTGGTATCTGATGCTACTGAGCCAGATATCTATGTGTCTGGGGAGAGGCTCCAGGTGGTATCTGATGCTACTGAGCCAGATATCTATGTGTCTGGGGAGAGGCTCCAGGTGGTATCTGATGCTACTGAGCCAGATATCTATGTGTCTGGGGAGAGGCTCCAGGTGGTATCTGTGCTATCTGATGCTACTGAGCCAGATATCTATGTGTCTGGGGAGAGGCTCCAGGTGGTATCTGATGCTACTGAGCCAGATATCTATGCTGGGGAGAGGCAGGTGGTATCTGATGCTACTGAGCCAGATATCTATGTGTCTGGGGAGAGGCTCCAGGTGGTATCTGATGCTACTGAGCCAGATATCTATGTGTCTGGGGAGGGCTCCAGGTGGTATCTGATGCTACTGAGCCAGATATCTATGTGTCTGGGGAGAGGCTCCAGGTGGTATCTGATGCTACTGAGCCAGATATCTATGTGTCTGGGGAGAGGCTCCAGGTGGTATCTGATGCTACTGAGCCAGATATCTATGTGTCTGGGGAGAGGCTCCAGGTGGTATCTGATGCTACTGAGCCAGATATCTATGTGTCTGGGGAGAGGCTCCAGGTGGTATCTGATGCTACTGAGCCAGATATCTATGTGTCTGGGGAGAGGCTCCAGGTGGTATCTGATGCTACTGAGCCAGATATCTATGTGTCTGGGGAGAGGCTCCAGGTGGTATCTGATGCTACTGAGCCAGATATCTATGTGTCTGGGGAGAGGCTCCAGGTGGTATCTGATGCTACTGAGCCAGATATCTATGTGGGGAGAGGCTCTGATGCTACTGAGCCAGGTGATCTATGTGCCTGGGGAGAGGCTCCATCTATGTGTCTATGTGTCTGGGGAGAGGCTCCAGGTGGTATCTGATGCTACTGAGCCAGATATCTATGTGTCTGGGGAGAGGCTCCAGGTGGTATCTGATGCTACTGAGCCAGATATCTATGTGTCTGGGGAGAGGCTCCAGGTGGTATCTGATGCTACTGAGCCAGATATCTATGTGTCTGGGGAGATATCTATGGTCTCCAGGTGGTATCTGATGCTACTGAGCCAGATATCTATGTGTCTGGGGAGATATCTGATGTGTATCTATGTGTCTGGGGAGAGGCTCCAGGTGGTATCTGATGCTACTGAGCCAGATATCTATGTGTCTGGGGAGGCTCCAGGTGGTATCTCTGATCTGATCTGCTACTGAGCCAGATATCTATGTGTCTGGGGAGAGGCTCCAGGTGGTATCTGATGCTACTGAGCCAGATATCTATGTGTCTGGGGAGAGGCTCCAGGTGGTATCTGATGCTACTGAGCCAGATATCTATGTGTCTGGGGAGAGGCTCCAGGTGGTATCTGATACTACTGAGCCAGATATCTATGTTTCTGGGGTGAGGCTCCAGGTGGTATCTGATACTACTGAGCCAGATATCTATGTGTCTGGGGAGAGGATCCAGGTGGTATCTGATGCTACTGAGCCAGATATCTATGTGTCTGGGGAAAGGCTCCAGGTGGTATCTGATACTACTGAGCCAGATATCTATGTGTCTGGGAAGAGGCTCCAGGTGGTATCTGATGCTACTGAGCCAGATATCTACAGTGCCTTGCGAAAGTATTCGGCCCCCTTTAACTTTGCGACCTTTTGCCACATTTCAGGCTTCAAACATAAAGATATAAAACTGTATTTTTTTGTGAAGAATCAACAACAAGTGGGACACAATCATGAAGTGGAATGACATTTATTGGATATTTCATACTTTTTTAACAAATCAAAAACTGAAAAATTGGGCGTGCAAAATTATTCAGCCCCCTTAAGTTAATACTTTGTAGCGCCACCTTTTGCTGCGATTACAGCTGTAAGTTGCTTGGGGTATGTCTATCAGTTTTGCACATCGAGAGACTGAAAATGTTTCCCATTCCTCCTTGCAAAACAGCTCGAGCTCAGTGAGGTTGGATGGAAAGCATTTGTGAACAGCAGTTCAGTTCTTTCCACAGATTCTCGATTGGATTCAGGTCTGGACTTTGACTTGGCCATTCTAACACCTGGATATGTTTATTTTTTAACCATTCCATTGTAGATTTTGCTTTATGTTTTGGATCATTGTCTTGTTGGAAGACAAATCTCCGTCCCAGTCTCAGGTCTTTTACAGACTCCATCAGGTTTTCTTCCAGAATGGTCCTGTATTTGGCTCCATCCATCTTCCCATCAATTTTAACCATCTTCCCTGTCCCTGCTGCAGAAAAGCAGGCCCAAACCATGATGCTGCCACCAGCATGTTTGACAGTGGGGATGGTGTGTTCAGGGTGATGAGCTGTGTTGCTTTTACGCCAAACATAACTTTTTTCATTGTTGCCAAAAAGTTCAATTTTGGTTTCATCTGACCAGAGCACCTTCTTCCACATGTTTGGTGTGTCTCCCAGGTGGCTTGTGGCAAACTTTAAACAACACTTTTTATGGATATCTTTAAGAAATGGCTTTCTTCTTGCCACTCTTCCATAAAGGCCAGATTTGTGCAATATACGACTGATTGTTGTCCTATGGACAGAGTCCCCCACCTCAGCTGTAGATCTCTGCAGTTCATCCAGAGTGATCATGAGCCTCTTGGCTGCATCTCTGATCAGTCTTCTCCTTGTATGAGCTGAAAGTTTAGAGGGACGGCCAGGTCTTGGTAGATTTGCAGTGGTCTGATACTCCTTCCATTTCAATATTATCGCTTGCACAGTGCTCATTGGGATGTTTAAAGCTTGGGAAATATTTTTGTATCCAAATCCGGCTTTAAACTTCTTCACAACAGTATATCGGACCTGCCTGGTGTGTTCCTTGTTCTTCATGATGCTCTCTGCGCTTTTAACGGACCTCTGAGACTATCACAGTGCAGGTGCATTTATACGGAGAATTGATTACACACAGGTGGATTGGATTTATCATCATTAGTCATTTAGGTCAACATTGGATCATTCAGAGATCCTCACTGAACTTCTGGAGAGAGTTTGCTGCACTAAAAGTAGAGGCTGAATAATTTTGCACGCCCAATTTTTCAGTTTTTGATTTGTTAAAAAAGTTTGAAATATCCAATAAATGTTGTTCCACTTCATGATTGTGTCCAACTAGTTGTTGATTCTTCACAAAAAAATACAGTTTTATATCTTTATGTTTGAAGCCTGAAATGTGGCAAAAGGTCGCAAAGTTCAAGGGGGCCGAATACTTTCGCAAGGCACTGTATGTGTCTGGGGAGAGGCTCCAGGTGGTATCTGATTCTTGATTCCAACCTCTCTTTTAAAAAGCAGGTGAGAAAGGTAACTCAAATAACCAAATCCAACCTCGTTCATTTCCAATTCATACGAAATTGTCCGACTACAGAGGTAGCCAAACTGAACTTCAATGCATTGAAACTTCCCCACTGAACATACTGCTTGACTAGTTGGGCCCAAGCTTGCTGTACAACATTAAAGCCCAGTCAGTCTGTCTACAATAGGCTCTCGAGGTGCTTGATAGAAAGCCAATAGCCATAATCACTGTTACATCCTCAGAAAACATAAGCTCCCGAGTTGGGGAAATATTGCGCAATATAGCAACACGTCTTGTATTCAAGATCCTGAATGGCCTGGCTCCCCCTCCACTTTGTACTTTTGTCAAACATAAAACCCAAACCCACTGCAACAGATCCACGAGGTCTGCCATGAGAGGTGACTGTATAGTTTCCTTAAACAGAACATGTAAGGTACTTGGACTAAGGAGTACCGTTAGGCTCCTTTAGTCCAATATTGGGCAATGTAGGCCTATGCTATTTAGTAACATTTAGGCTATTTGCATAGAAAAAGTCAAATTTAGACTAGGATACTTCTTCACTCCCCGAGGTCAGTGTTGTGAGCAAAATTAGCTAGCAGAATTATTATATCCTCGCCACGAAAAAAGGGCTGACTTTAGGACTGCGGAAAGAAATGGCTCTGCTGTTGCCCTAGCCATCACCTATTACCGATCCTATCCCTCGAGCGACTTGGCCAATCAGTGCGTATCAGCGACACATGAACGGTGATTTCCACGGAATGGCTCGCGGAACAAAGAAGCCGCCCGTCGCGAATTCCCGTATCGGTAGATAGAGAGAATTAGCCGATAAAACAGCACAGAAGAGTAAAGTTAGTACGGCTTGGGTGAAATAAAATGATTATCTTCGACGCATAATAGAAAAAAAGTCCAACGTTTTTTTATGCTCAAGGAGAGAACTTGGCGTCGTGAGGGCTTTTATCGGTCGCGAGGCGAGGCTTTTGGCTACATTGGAACGTAAGTAAAATATGTCTTGCCTGCTTTCATTTTTTCCCATCGAATATAATGTTTGAACACATTCGATAGTGTTGTTCTCAATATGCTCTCTATTGTTGACGTTTAGAAAACTTGGCAGTGTTTACAACTTTGTCGCACTGGGTTGGGTATGTTTTGTTGTTGTACTTGTTGTTTTTATGAAGCTGCAGCAACTCAATAAGCCATTCGTACGAGAAGGCTAATTTAGGACTTTATTGAAATAAAATTACGTCGACTGGGAAGCGATGCTTGGTAACTTGAGAAGCATAACTTGTCTTTGGCATTTACTTGTAATTACATTTTAATTTTATTTTTTTACAATTAATTCATCCCACCGTTTACAAGAGCTTGGGAAATAATGACAACATATTAATGAACTTATTATGATTAGAATGTTTTCGAAACGATATTCTGAAAAGGTTCTGAGTGGCTACAAGCAAATACACATAATTTCCCCCGAAATACGTTGTTGACAACATGTAGAATATTCAAGATTTAATTCTGTCGAAAACTGGGACACTTAGTAGGCCACCGTAATGGTTATTAATTACATCAGGAAAGCACTTTTTTGCTTTAAGTATTAGCCCACTGTATTGTAGTCTACTCCTTTGCAGAATTTGCATGTCGGCTTGCAATTTGATACCCCTGCTTTGGGCAGTTTCCTATTGTCACAGCTGAATTTACGTCAGTGTAGTCTTTGATTCTACAGACAGACAGGTGGGCAAACAGGAGAGAGATTTTACAGCGGGGGTAGGTTTACCAAAACGGACGCATATTCAAGTGGATCTGTTGCAGTTTATTGGTCATTTTTAAATGGTAAATGCCTTATCTCCTGGAGGGACAGTAACCACACCATCTGCCTGACCTGGCCCTTCCGGGGCAGGAACACTGTCCAGATGAAGTGTGACGGGATTACCGTGGGATGGACCTAAAGAGCCAGTTATCATATTGATGTGCTTTTCTTTCCTTAATGCGTCTTAGTGGATGGTACATTAAACCTCTTTGTCACCAGAGCAGGCCTTGCTTACTCTTCTGACTAGGCCTACAACTAACCCATTTATATGGAAATCCATTACCAGTTTTTGGCTGTTGTATAGGCCCAATCAAAGAATGATCCCGTGGGAAGTATTCAGATAGTTCCTAGTATAGAACCATTCACAGCCTGCACACTCAATTATTAACATCTGGGGTTTGAACTCACAACCTCAGTCATGTCAGGTGACCTATGAACCCTATAGCCACCTAGATGGGCGACATCCATAGTGCATCATGACCACACCGATGCAGAGCTGGAATAGGCACACTGTTGGAAGTTGTTGACCAAACACACAAGCTATTTCTATGTGAACAAATTAAGACTTTCAGCATGCTTATAGAGAAGAGCACTCTACATTTACTGCACTGACACAAATGACTAATGATTGGTTGAAATACATTTATAATATCACATTTTATTTGTCACATGCGCTGAAAACAACAGGTGTTGTTCACCTTACCGTGAAATGCTTACTTGCAAGCCCTTAACCAACAATGCAGTTCAAGAAATAGAGTTAAGAACATATTTACAAAATAAAAAGTACCACAAAATAACAACAACGAGGCTTTTGTGCCGGTACAGAGTCAATGTGCGGGTGTACAGGTTAGTCGAGGTAATTTGTACATATAGGTAGGGGTAAAGTGACTATATACATAGATAATAAACAGAGAGTAAGAGCTGTGTAAAAACAAAGGAGGGGGTCAATGTAAATAGTCCGGTTGGCCGTTTCATTAATTGTTCAGCAGTCTGATGGCTTGGGGGTAGAAGCTGTTAAGGAGCCATTTGGACCTAGACTTGGTACTCTGATACCGCTTGCCGTGCGGTAGCAGAGAGCAGTCTATGACTTGGGTGACTGGAGTCACACTTTTTGGGCCTTCCTCTGACACTGCCTACTATACAGGTCCTTGATGGCAGGATGCTTGGCTCAGTGATGTACTGGGTTGTGTGCACTACCCTCTAATGCCTTGCGGTCAGATGCCGAGTGGTTGCCATACCAGGCGGTGATGCAACTGGACAGGATACTCTCGATAATGCAGCTGTAGAACCTTTTGAGGATCTGCGGATCCATGCCAAATTATTTCAGTCTCCTGAAGGGGAAAACGGGTTGTCGTGCCCTCTTCACAACTGTTTTGGTGTGTTTGGATTGTAGGATCTGTACTGTTAGATTTCAGTGCCGCCTTTGATATTATTGACCATAACCTGTTATGGTTTTTCAACCTCGGCTCTGCTATATCCTGGATTCAATCTATCTAATAGAACATTGGGTTTTCTTTAATGGAAGCTTCTCTAATGTTAAACATGGGAAGTGTGGTGTGCAGGGCATCTCTAGGCCCTCTACTCTTTTCTATTTTTACCAATGACCTGCCACTGACATTAAAGAAAGCTACTGACATTAAAGAAAGCTACTGACATTAAAGAAAGCTACTGGCATTAAAGAAAGCTACTGGCATTAAAGAAAGCTACTGGCATTAAAGAAAGCTACTGGCATTAAAGAAAGCTACTGACATTAAAGAAAGCTACTGACATTAAAGAAAGCTACTGACATTAAAGAAAGCTACTGACATTAAAGAAAGCTACTGACATTAAAGAAAGCTACTGACATTAAAGAAAGCTACTGACATTAAAGAAAGCTACTGGCATTAAAGAAAGCTACTGACATTAAAGAAAGCTACTGACATTAAAGAAAGCTACTGACATTAAAGAAAGCTACTGACATTAAAGAAAGCCTTTGTCCATGTACGGTAATGATTCAATGCTATAAATAGTCATTATATCATATTATATGTTTTAAATAACTAGATATGATTTGCACATATATTAAATGTTAAAATAATGAATACTTTTAGTACAGTGTGTAGTCCAACACTCAAAATAAAAAACGAAAATATTTAATTTCAAACCAGTTACCACAGATAGTGAATCACTGTAAAAGTTGCTGTCAGTTTTAGGATGGGTGGCCAGTAATAAACTAGCCCTGAACATCTCTAAAACTAAGAGCAATGTATTTGGTACAAATCATTCCTAAGTTCTAGACCTCCTTTGAATCTGGTAATGAATGGTGAGGCTTTTTAGACTAAATGACTTGCTTTTACTTTAGATAGTTTTTAGTCAGGGACAGTCCTAAACCATTCAATCAATATGTTGACAATCTCAGTCAACTGAAAGTAATCTGTTCTTTTGACTAATCGTTTGGTTGAAATGTTTAAATAGGTATTTTTCCACATAGCGTGTGTCTGTGTTTTAATAAAATCAACTATATGTATTGAGCTTGTCTGATGCTTTAAGCACACTGTTTGATTAAGCTTATGCTAGTAAACTTGCAACATTGGTTAACATTCTGACCCTCAGTTTCCTGTGCCAGTGAGCTCAGGACACACACACACAGGGTAAGGGGTCATCAGGTAGGCCTATTTTATGACAGTTCCACTGGATCAGAGCATTACATTTTCCCCTATTCATGCTGAGTGGTTATCAAAAGGGAAAGAGCTTGATTCCCCCCCCCCAAAAAAAAAAAAAACATTTAGGAATTATTGTTTTTCATCCATTGAGAATTACAGACTTTGTTTGCTTGCTGTTTGAGGTGAAGAAAACATTACTTTGAGAAGCTCCATAGCTCATTAGTGGTAGTGCGTTTTAAACATTTATATGCCTACATTTGCACGCAGGCCATGAAACCTATAGGCCTACCTCTGTGTAATGGGGTGCGTGTCCAAGCAAAATACAATGACTAAATTGACAAAACTTGTGAATGTAATTAAATGAACCAAAACTTGTTTCTCACAAGCATAGGTTGTGTTCTCTGCAAACAACATGCCCACTCTGGCAATGAGAATGGTAAAAGACTGGAATAATAATATATTGAATGCATTAACAGAAAGTACTGTAACCAAACAAACATTGTAGATTAGGAATTAACGGTAAATGTACTACTGGTGATATATGTAATGGGGAATTGATAGACCTTAACAATCAAATGCAAACAATTCACACAATGAAGTTGTGAAGCAATGAATTTTCACAAATGAACGGAAGAGTGCATTCTGGAGAGACGTGCATCTTTGCCACACTCCTTCTTAGACTGTGCCATCCCCACTGCCTCCTCAATGGATTAGTCTAGGCCTCTGCAATTAATTAGTTCACTGAGATGGACGTGAATCAGACAGGTGTCTCGTGTGCCATTTAAAAAAATATATATTAGTACCAGTTAAAATTTTGAATGACACACCTACTCATTTAAGGGTTTTTCTTTTTTTTTTTTTTTTTTACACTGTAGAATAATAGTAAAGACATCAAAACTATGAAATAACAAATGGAATCACGTAGTAACCAAAAAAGTGTTAAATATATTAAAAATTCTTCAAAGTAGCCACCTGTTGCCTTGATGCACACTCTTGGCATTACCTCAACCAGTTTCACCTGGAATATTTTTCCAACAGTCTTGAAGGAGTTCCCACATATGCTAAGCACTTGTTGGCTGCTTTTCCTTCACTCTGCGGTCCAACTCATCCCAAACCATCCCAATTGGGTTGAGGTCGGATGCTTGTGGAGGTCAGGTCATCTGACGCAGCACTCATCACTCTCTTTCTTGGTCAAATAGCTGTTACACAGCCTGGAGGTTTTTGGGTCATTGTCCTGTTGAAAATCAAATGATGGTCTTACTAAGCGCAAACCAGATGGGATGGTGTATCGCTGCAGAATCCTGTGGTAGCCATGCTGGTTAAGTGTGCCTTGAATTCTAAATAAATCACAGACCGTGTCACCAGCAAAGACCCATCACACCTTCTCCTCCATGCTTCACAGTGGGAACCACACATGCATAGATCATCCGTTCACCAACTCTGCGTCTTACAAAGACGCAGCGGTTGGAACCAAATATCTCAAATTTGGTCTCATTGGAGGACATCAAAGGACAGATTTCCACCGGTCTAACGTCCATTGCTCATGTTTCTTGGCCCAAGCAAGTCTCTTCTTCTTATTGGTGTCCTTTTTAGTAGTTGTTTCTTTGCAGCAATTCCACCATGAAGGCCTGATTTCATGCAGTCTCCTCTGAGCAGTTGATGTTGAGATGTCTGTTACTTGAACTCCGTTAATAATTTATTTGGGCTGGAATTTGTGAGGCTGGTAAATCTAATGAACTTATCCTCTGCAGCAGAGGTAACTCTGGGTCTTACTTTCGTGTGGTAGTCCTCATGTGAGCCTGTTTCATCATAGTGCTTGATGGTTTTTGCGACTGCACTTGAAGAAAGTTCTTGAAATTTTCTAGATTCACTGACCATGTCTTAAAGTAATGATGGACTGTTTCACTTTGCTTATTTAAGCTGTTCTTGACATAATATGGACTTGGTCTTTTGCCAAATAGGGCTATCTTCTGTATACCATCTCTACATTGGCACATCACAACCGATTGGCTCAAAAGCATTAACAAGGAAAGAAATTCCACAAATTAACTTTTGACAAGGGACCCCTGTTAATTAAAATGCATTCCAAGTGACTTCCTCATGATGCTGGTTGAGAGATTGCTAAGAGTGTGCAAAGCTGTCAAAGGCAAAGGGTGACTATTTTGAAGAATCAAAAATATATTTTGATTTAATTTTTTTATTTTTTTGGTTACGACATGATTCCATATGTGCTATTTTCTAGTTTTGATGTCTTCAATATTATTCTACAATGTAGAAAACAGTAAAAATAAAGAAACCCTTGAATGAGTAGGCGTTCAAACTTTTGACGGGTGCTGTGTCTCTCTCTCAATAAACCAAACCATCGACCAGTCGACTAATTGGGGTCAGTCCTTCAATGGTTGTAAATCTGTGTAGAGGTCTGTCCGTGATATAGATTCTCTGCTTATTTGACATCACACTCCACAAAGCAAGTCCTAAAACTTGACTAGTTTTATCTTGAATATTGTCCAGTCACATGGTCTAGTGCTGCAAAGAAGTACCTAGTTAAGGCTGCTGCTGGCCCAAAACAGAGTTTCACATTTAGCTTTTCATTGTAATCAGAGGGCTAATATCAAAACTATGCATGCCAGTCTCTCTTGGCTAAGAGTTGAGGAAAGACTGACTGCATCACTTCTTGATTTTATAAGAAACATTCATGTGTAGGAAATTCAAAATGGTTTGAATAGTAAACTTGCACACAGCACTCATACACACACACTTCACAGTCCCCAGGTCCAGAACAAATTCAAGGGAACATACAGTATTATACAGAGCCATTATTGCATTTAATTCCCTTCCATCTTAACTACTGTAAGTGAACAGCAAACCTGGTTTCAAAAAACGAACAATGCTTCACCTCATGGCACGCTTCTCCCCCAAGTGACCTACTTGTTGTGTGTATGTACTGACACGTATGTATTACTGATAGATGCACAATACATGTTCATGTTTTAAAATGTATGTAAATGAATGTCTTTTTCATTGTGTCGGACCCATTTAAGACTAACTGTTGCCATTGGCTAATGGGGATCCTAATAAAAACAAATGGGCAGAATGTCTACTCCTGGTCTGAGGATTGACCTCAGAAATCAGGATAGCTTGGATCAGAGCAAAGAAGGATGATTTCTATACCTACACATTGGGCTTTGAGTTTCTTTGTCCATCTGTGTGGATTCACCTTAAACTAAATATGAACTAATAATGAGCTGTCTGTAAACCCTTTGACCCCCCTAAAGGATGTCATATGTGTATGGAGTGCGTTAAGTAAAAGCACAGTTTGCGGAACACATCTGTCTTGTCTTTTAGACAGCTTCTAAGGACAGCCAGTGAGTGGTAGACTTAATTTGAGAGTGTGTGCTAGATGCTGGAAGAAAGATTGTGATGGAACACCCCTCAGCACATGTGTGTGCATGTGACTACTGTATTGCAATAAACATCACACACGGGGTCCGTGCTTCCTAAGTGTGTGTTCAATGGAGTGGTGGTGTTGAGGGAAACAGAATTGCCTACCCTGTCACAATCCTGCTTCACACTCTGGCAATTGGTGCTAATGTTGATAGCTATATTGTTTTCACTGTACCCTACCACAAAGTAAGCTAGCTGTGCTGACACTGACAGGACACCCTAATGTTGTTGTGAGCAGGTTATGTGACCATGAATCAGGTTATGCTGCCCCCCTCTGAGTCTCAGTAGGGGGGCTGGTGTGGCTCAGGGCCATCCTGAGAGAGGCGTTGGCAGTTTGTTTCCGCTTCTTCCATGTTTCTGTCACAGAGGGGGAAAAAAATGCTAAAACTGCATTCAGGGACTGACTCTAGGAGTTTAGGCCGCAGAAGAAGCAACGTTTCTGAGCTACTTTGATGCATGCGGTTATCGCTATGACAACTATTGCTGTTGTGATATTTAGGTAATTTATTTTGACAAATGAGGTTGCAAATGACTGACGTGTCACAGGCCTCTCGTTGAGCAGAAATCAGTCGTCCCAACAAACCACTGTGGTGACATACAGAATATACACTGAATAAAAATAGAAACGCAACAATTTCATTGATTTTACAGTTACAGTTCACATGAGGAAATGTCAATTGAAATAGATAAATCAATTACATTTTAAAAGGGGCTTTATAAATACTAAAGCAGATGCCACACAGTGTTGTACAGAAACCCAGCCTAAAACCCCAAACAGCAAGCAATGCAGATGTAGAAGCACGGTGGCTAGGAAAAACTCCCTAGAAAGGCAGGAACCTAGAGGAACCAGGCTCTGATGGGTGGCCAGTCCTCTTCTGGCTGTGCCGGGAGGCAACTATTACAGTACATGGCCATGGTGCGTGTGAGAGAGAGAGACGAAAACTGCAGGTCCGGGACAAGCAGCACGTCTAGTGAACAGGTCAGGGTTTCTTATCCGCAGGCAGAACAATTTAAATGGGTTCATTAGTCCTTAATCTGTGGAATTCACGACTGGGAATTTTTTATTTAATTTTTTTATTTAACCAGGTAGGCTAGTTGAGAACAAGTTCTCATTTGCAACTGCGACCTGGCAAAGATAAAGCATAGCAGTGTGAACAGACGACACAGAGTTACACATGGAGTAAACAATTAACAAGTCAATAACACAGTAGAAAAAAAAGGGAGTCTATATACAATGTGTGCAAAAGGCATGAGGAGGTAGGCGAATAATTAAAATTTTGCAGATTAACACTGGAGAGATAAATGATCAGATGATCATGTACAGGTAGCTATATTGGTGTGCAAAAGAGCAGAAAAGTAAATAAATAAAAACTGTGGGGATGAGGTAGGTGAAAATGGGTGGGCTATTTACCAATAGACTATGTACAGCTGCAGCGATCGGTTAGCTGCTCAGATAGCTGATGTTTGAAGTTGGTGATGGAGATAAAAGTCTCCAACTTCAGCGATTTTTGCAATTTGTTCCAGTCACAGGCAGCAGAGTACTGAAACGAAAGGCGGCCGAATGAGGTGTTGGCTTTAGGGATGATCAGTGAGATACACCTGCTGGAGCGCATGCTACGGATGGGTGTTGCCATCGTGACCAGTGAACTGAGATAAGGCGGAGCTTTACCTAGCATGGCCTTGTAGATGACCTGGAGCCCGTGGGTCTGGCGACGAATATGTAGCGAGGGCCAGCCGACTAGAGCATACAAGTCGCAGTGGTGGGTGGTATAAGGTGCTTTAGTGACAAAACGGATGGCACTGTGATAGACTGCATCCAGTTTGCTGAGTAGTGTTGGAAGCAATTTTGTAGATGACATCGCCGAAGTAGAGGATCGGTAGGATAATCAGTTTTACTAGGGTAAGCTTGGCAGCGTGAGTGAAGGAGGCTTTGTTACGGAATAGAAAGTCGACTCTTGATTTGATTTTCGATTGGAGATGTTTGATATGAGTCTGGAAGGAGAGTTTGCAGTCTAGCCAGACACCTAGGTACTTATAGATGTCCACATATTCAAGGTCGGAACCATCCAGGGTGGTGATGCTAGTCGGGCATGCGGATGCAGGCAGCGATCGGTTGAAAAGCATGCAATTGGTTTTACTAGCGTTTAAGAGCAGTTGGAGGCCACGGAAGGAGTGTTGTATGGCATTGAAGCTCGTTTGGAGGTTAGATAGCACAGATACCTTTTTGTGCATTCAAACTGCCATCGATAAAATGCAATTGTATTCATTGTCCATAGTTTATGCCTGCTCATACCATAACCCCACTGCCACCATGGGCTGCTGTTAACAACGTTGACATCAGCAAACGGCTTGCCCACATGACTCCATACACGTGGTCTGTGGTTGTGAAGCCAGTTGGACGTACTGCCAAATCTTCTAAAATTATTTTGGAAGCAGCTTATGGTAGAGAAATGAACATTCAATTCTCCCTCTGACGAGTGCATGCTACTCATGTTGATCACCATCTTGGGAACATCGCTTCCAGGAACATTAACGTTATTAGAACAGCACAAATCATTTCACATCCTCTTCCATCTGTCTGTTCATTCGGAGCTCAGAAGGGATACCCACGGTCCAGGAGGAACGGCATGCAGTAGTTCCTCCGCTCCACCTTGCTCAGAGCCTGTGGGATCATGGAGGTGATGAATGCATTTTAATCTCCACACAAACCAACAGTGCTGCGTCAGCCAGCAGCTGTCCAGAGTCGTGACACACTAGCACTAGTCCCATCGGCCGTGCCTGTGTGTCCTGTAGCCCCCTGTCCCTCCCTCCCCTCACACACACTGCTGAGTCAGTCAAATGGTAATGTTTAGAAATCCCATTCAAAGTGATAGGTCACTGAATGACACACTGGGCTGTAAGGGGGACAGCGGGACAATTTAAAGGCCTTGTTCCCACAGTGTAATATCATATAATTACTGTAGTATCCTTAATTTAATTGCTCAAGTTGTGGCATGACTCCCATGTTCATTTACTGTCCACAGGCATTTTAATCTGTTACTGTCCACAGGCATTTTAATCTGTTACTGTCCACAGGCATTTTAATCTGTTACTGTCCACAGGCATTTGAATCTGTTACTGTCCACAGGCATTTGAATCTGTTACTGTCCACAGGCATTTGAATCTGTTACTGTCCACAGGCATTTGAATCTGTTACTGTCCACAGGCATTTGAATCTGTTACTGTCCACAGGCATTTGAATCTGTTACTGTCCACAGGCATTTGAATCTGTTACTGTCCACAGGCATTTGAATCTGTTACTGTCCACAGGCATTTGAATCTGTTACTGTCCACAGGCATTTGAATCTGTTACTGTCCACAGGCATTTGAATCTGTTACTGTCCACAGGCATTTGAATCTGTTACTGTCCACAGGCATTTGAATCTGTTACTGTCCACAGGCATTTGAATCTGTTTTGGACTAACTCGTTTGGTCTGCACCATTAGTGTGTGTGTGCGAGAGACTCGGTCACAAAGATAATAGATTTTTCAAAGCCACTTTTGTACTATAGTTGTAGGCTACTCTTACTGATGTCACTTGTGTCCTGTGATAATAACGATGACAACAGGTTTGCGTGCATTTTGTTTTCTGTAATCTGTTATGTCCAATTTCATGTAAATGAAGGTTATAATCAGACAGCATGACCATTATGTAAAGAAGCAACGGTCTAAACAACCAGTTGTTGAATTTAGTTGCCAGGGTAAGCTGTCAAACTGGAAGGTTGTGTGTGATTACAGATAGATGGTTTGCTGCGCATGTTGTCAACTTACTTGGGGCCTCTGGTTGTTTTTGAGTGATGTGGTATTTCTCTATGCACACTCACAGGACTCTACACTCTCACACACTGACACTCCAACACACACACATTTATACTGGCTACACGCACTCACAGGACTCTACACTCTCACACACTGACACTCCAACACACACACATTTATACTGGCTACACGCACTCACAGGACTCTACACTCTCAAACACTGACACTCCAACACACACATTTATACTGGCTACACGCACTCACAGGACTCTACACTCTCACACACTGACAGTCCAACACACACACACACACACACACACACACACACACACACACACACACACACACACACACACACACACACACACACACACACACACACACACACACACACACACACACACACACACACACACACACACACACACACACACATTTATACTGGCTACACGCACTCACAGGACTCTACACTCTCACACACTGACACTCCAACATGCACACACATTTATACTGGCTACACACACTCGCATACAATCATCATTTACGCTGCTGCTACTTCCCCACACTACACCACCGCCACCAGCCTATATTGTTGACAACAGGCAGGATGTGGCCATGGACTGCTTACACCAAATCCTGACTGCCGCCAGCATGACACATCAGGAACCGGGATTTGTCGGCCAAGGCAATGTTTTTCCATTCCTTAATTTGTCCGGTGTTGGTGATTGCGTGCCCACTGGAGCTGCTTCTTGATTTTATCCGATAGGAGTGGAACCCGGTGTGGGGTCGGTCTTTGTCATGGATGGGCTATTGCAGCAGACAACGAGTTGTGCATTCCTGAGATGCCGTTCTGCACACCACTGTTGTACTGCGCCGTTATTTCCCTGTTTTATACAGTAAGCTACGGCAACGTGACTCACTGTCTATAGGAACTAACCATTTTCCTGGAGAGGTGCTGTACCTAATTAACTGGCACCTGAGTGGGGCTTCTTTCTAGTGTTATTTTTGTGTTTTTATTCTACCTTGTTATTTTTAGTACTACATTGATATTGCAAGAATGGCATTTCAATGTACTTAACTTGATGTGGTGATTTGAGTCCCTATGCCTGAACTTATGCCCCCCGTACACACGCAGACCACATCCCCACACACACCACACCCCCACACACCACACTTACAGGCGATGGATACCTCTCTCCATAGTGGAGGAGAGATGTAGCAGAACAGTCATTCATCTCTTTTCCAGATCTGAGGGTGAGAGAGGCTCCTCAGAGACTTGCACCCACACATTTCTGGAGTTCTGCAGTACTGAACATGCATGCTGAAGCTATGGTACCCTACACATGCACACAACAGCATATTGACTGCTGTGAGCACGTATTCATGTCTATATTGGTACGTTGGTTCTGGTAACCATCGATATATGAGAAGAGTAGGATGGCAATCCAAGTGCATTGTTCATCTTTCTGGTCCTAGATATTCTAAAATAAGACCAATTACATATCTATTCACATTTGTATTCCGATAATTGTGTATAAGTCAGTCGGCAGGCTCTTTGATGTTAATCTTGATGTACAGCATGTTCACCCCCCCTCCCCCAAATCAGCATGAGTCTGATCTAAAGGAGGAGAGTGCAGGAAAGCACAGTTAGACTGGAGTGGAGAGATGGATACAGGCAAATGGACTGAGACAAAGCGAGAGGGGTGGAGGGAGACTGGGGTGGGTGGAGGGAGACTGGGGTGGGTGGAGGGAGACTGGGGTGGGTGGAGGGAGACTGGGGTGGGTGGAGGGAGTGTAGTGGCTTCCTTTCGTCTTTACCATAGCCACTGCCCAAGCCTGAAGCGGGGTTGTTTGGTACGCATACAGTCCACACTCAAGGGTTCCAAACGGCCAAACATTCAATGACATCCAGGGATATGGTGCAACAAAAATATTTATTCTTCTTATATCTAACAAATAAATGATTATCCAATCAACTTAAAGCATAGAATACTTTATATGGAAAATACATATTATGACCTGTCTGTATGTCTGTATGGTCAAAAAACTATACCGCTCCCGCATCTAGCAAGGACTCCCTCTCCCGAAGGCCCAACTTCCTGCCTTTATCCTAACACTCTTACCACAATACAATGAATAGGCAAGAGGGGGGGGGCAAAAACTAAGTTACACTAACAACAAATGAATATCTCAATCGGGTAAATATAAATCATAAAGGTACGTACCTAATATTTCATCATTTACATTAATATTTCATATATTTACACAAATATACATGGAGCTCCATATGTTCGGTCTTTTATACAAATATGTCCAAATCGGCTCTAACAGGGAGACCTAGGTTCGGTGGAGGGAGACTGGGGGTGGAGGGAGACTGGGGGTGGAGGGAGACTGGGGGTGGAGGGAGACTGGGGGTGGAGGGAGACTGGGGGTGGAGGGAGACTGGGGGTGGAGGGAGACTGGGGGTGGAGGGAGACTGGGGGTGGAGGGAGACTGGGGGTGGAGGGAGACTGGGGGTGGAGGGAGACTGGGGGTGGAGGGAGACTGGGGGTGGAGGGAGACTGGGGGTGGAGGGAGACTGGGGGTGGAGGGGTGGAGGGAGACTGAGAAGGGGAGGGGTGGAGGGAGACTGAGAGGGGAGGGGTGGAGGGAGACTGAGAGAAGGGGATGGGTGGATGGGGGAGAAGGGGATGGGGCGAAGGGAGACAAGGGGATGGGGATGGGGAGATGGGGCGAAGGGGATGGAGGGAGAAGGGGATGCGGGGATGGAGGGAGAAGGGGATGGGTGAATTGGGGATGCGGGGATGGAGGGAGAAGGGGATGGGTGGAGGGAGACTGAGAAGGGGAGGGGTGGAGGGAGACTGAGAAGGGGAGGGGTGGAGGGAGACTGAGAAGGGGAGGGGTGGAGGGAGACTGAGAGGGGAGGGGTGGAGGAGACTGAGAGAAGGGGATGGGTGGAGAAGGGGATGGGTGGATGGGGGGAGAAGGGGATGGGGCGAAGGGAGACAAGGGGATGGGGATGGGGGAGATGGGGCGAAGGGGATGGAGGGAGAAGGGGATGCGGGGATGGAGGGAGAAGGGGATGGGTGAATTGGGGATGCGGGGATGGAGGGAGAAGGGGATGGGTGAATTGGGGATGCGGGGATGGAGGGAGAAGGGGATGGGTGAGTTGGGGCGAAGGGGATGGGTGAGTTGGGGCGAAGGGGATGGAGGGAGACAAGGGGATGGGGAGACTGGGATGGAGGGAGACTGGGATGGAGGGAGAAGGGGATGGAGGGAGAAGGGGATGGAGGGAGAAGGGGATGGAGGGAGAAGGGGATGGAGGGAGACAAGGGGATGGAGGGAGAAGGGGATGGAGGGAGACAAGGGGATGGAGGGAGACAAGGGGATGGAGGGAGACAAGGGGATGGAGGGAGACAAGGGGATGGGGGAGAAGGGGATGGGGATGGGGGGATGAAGGGGATGGAGGGAGAAGGGGATGGAGGGAGAAGGGGATGGGGGATGGAGGGAGAAGGGGATGCAAGGGGATGGAGGGAGAAGGGGATGGGGGAGAAGGGGATGGGGATGGGGGATGAAGGGGATGGAGGGAGAAGGGGATGGAGGGAGAAGGGGATGGGGGATGGAGGGAGAAGGGGATGCGGGGATGGAGGGAGAAGGGGATGCGGGGAGAAGGGGATGGGGGATGGGGGAGAAGGGGATGGGGGATGGGGGAGAAGGGGATGGGGGAGAAGGGGATGGGGGAGAAGGGGATGGGGGGATGGGGGAGAAGGGGATGGGGGAGAAGGGGATGCGGGGATGGGGGAGAAGGGGATAAGGGGAGAAGGGGATGGGGGAGAAGGGGATAAGGGGAGAAGGGGAGAAGGGGATGGGAGGAGAAGGGGATGGGGGAGAAGGGGAGAAGGGGAGAAGGGGATGGGGGCAGACTGGGCGAATGGGATAGATAGATAGATATATATAGAGAGATAGATAGATAGATAGATATGTGTATATATATACACATATCTATCTATCTATCTATTGGGACAGTGATCATCTATCTATCTATTGGGACAGTGATCATCTATCTATCTATTGGGACAGTGATCATCTATCTATCTATTGGGACAGTGATCATCTATCTATCTATTGGGACAGTGATCATCTATCTATCTATTGGGACAGTGATCATCTATCTATCTATTGGGACAGTGATCATCTATCTATCTATTGGGACAGTGATCATCTATCTATCTATTGGGACAGTGATCATCTATCTATCTATTGGGACAGTGATCATCTATCTATCTATTGGGACAGTGATCATCTATCTATCTATTGGGACAGTGATCATCTATCTATCTATTGGGACAGTGATCATCTATCTATCTATTGGGACAGTGATCATCTATCTATCTATTGGGACAGTGATCATCTATCTATCTATTGGGACAGTGATCATCTATCTATCTATTGGGACAGTGATCATCTATCTATCTATTGGGACAGTGATCATCTATCTATCTATTGGGACAGTGATCATCTATCTATCTATCGGGACAGTGATCATCTATCTATCTATAGAGATAGAGATAGATATATAGAGATATATATATATATAGATTTAGATCAAGTTTGAGCCGGGCACTTCTAAACTTGTTCTTTTATCACGAGTAGCTGCTTATAAAGATAACAAGAAAATGGTTGATTTAATAAGTGATTGTAACAATGATAACTAGAGAGTGAGCAAGAGCAGATGTTGGCCCTGGGAACTTTGAGAAATATGTGATTCCTCTCCTGTCTTGAAGTGACCGCTCATCACGTTTCTCATTTGCATTAGATAGAGTAGCATGAAGGACCACTTGGGTTCAGCCAACTCTAACACAAAGCACTGTCCCAAGTTAAACATCTGTTTTTTTTTCTGTCACGTGTTGTTCAGATCAATCTCCTGGCCCCACGTGGCCTAGATCTGAAAGGATTGGAGTTTAGTGTTCTAATCATCATGTATGGCATTTATTGGGTTTTCCCACCAGGTTGGTCTTTCAGTTTTGTTAAAATAAAATGAAATAAAATGTTATTAGTCACGTACTCTGAATTACAGCAGGTGTAGACCTTTCAGTGAAATGCTGAATACAACAGGTGTAGACTTTACAGTGAAATGCTGAATACAACAGGTGTAGACTTTACAGTGAAATGCTGAATACAACAGGTGTAGACTTTACAGTGAAATGCTGAATACAACAGGTGTAGACTTTACAGTGAAATGCTGAATACAACAGGTGTAGACTTTACAGTGAAATGCTGAATACAACAGGTGTAGACTTTACAGTGAAATGCTGAATACAACAGGTGTAGACTTTACAGTGAAATGCTGAATACAACAGGTGTAGACTTTACAGTGAAATGCTGAATACAACAGGTGTAGACTTTACAGTGAAATGCTGAATACAACAGGTGTAGACTTTACAGTGAAATGCTGAATACAACAGGTGTAGACTTTACAGTGAAATGCTGAATACAACAGGTGTAGACTTTACAGTGAAATGCTGAATACAACAGGTGTAGACTTTACAGTGAAATGCTGAATACAACAGGTGTAGACTTTACAGTGAAATGCTGAATACAACAGGTGTAGACTTTACAGTGAAATGCTGAATACAACAGGTGTAGACTTTACAGTGAAATGCTGAATACAACAGGTGTAGACTTTACAGTGAAATGCTGAATACAACAGGTGTAGACTTTACAGTGAAATGCTGAATACAACAGGTGTAGACTTTACAGTGAAATGCTGAATACAACAGGTGTAGACTTTACAGTGAAATGCTGAATACAACAGGTGTAGACTTTACAGTGAAATGCTGAATACAACAGGTGTAGACTTTACAGTGAAATGCTGAATACAACAGGTGAAATAGACTTTACAGTGAAATGCTGAATACAACAGGTGTAGACTTTACAGTGAAATGCTGAATACAACAGGTGTAGACTTTACAGTGAAATGCTGAATACAACAGGTGTAGACTTTACAGTGAAATGCTGAATACAACAGGTGTAGACTTTACAGTGAAATGCTGAATACAACAGGTGTAGACTTTACAGTGAAATGCTGAATACAACAGGTGTAGACTTTACAGTGAAATGCTGAATACAACAGGTGTAGACTTTACAGTGAAATGCTGAATACAACAGGTGTAGACTTTACAGTGAAATGCTGAATACAACAGGTGTAGACTTTACAGTGAAATGCTGAATACAACAGGTGTAGACTTTACAGTGAAATGCTGAATACAACAGGTGTAGACTTTACAGTGAAATGCTGAATACAACAGGTGTAGACTTTACAGTGAAATGCTGAATACAACAGGTGTAGACTTTACAGTGAAATGCTTACTTACGAGCCCCTAACCAACAATGCAGTTAAAAAAAAGAAGAATAAGAAATAAAAGCAACAAGTAATTAAAGAGCAGCAGTAAAATAACAATACTGAGACTATGTATGGGGGGGTACAGAGTCAATGTGTGGGGGCACCAGTTAGTTGAGGTAATATGTATAGTGGGGCAAAAATTATTTAGTCAGCCACCAATTGTGCAACTTCTCCCACTTTAAAGATGAGAGGCCTGTAATTTTAATCATAGGTACACTTCAACTATGACAGACAAAAATGAGGAAAAAAAATCCAGAAAATCACATTGTAGGATTTTTAATGAATTTATTTGCAAATGATGGTGGAAAATAAGTATTTGGTCACCTACAAACAAGCAAGATTTCTGGCTCTCACAGACCTGTAACTTCTTCTTTAAGAGGCTCCTCTGTCCTCCGCTCGTTACCTGTATTAATGGCACCTGTTTGAACTTGTTATCAGTATAAAAGACACCTGTCCACAACATCAAACAGTCACACTCCAAACTCCACTATGGCCAAGACCAAAGAGCTGTCAAAGGACACCAGAAACAAAATCAATTGTAGACCTGCACCAGGCTGGGAAGACTGAATCTGCAATAGGTAAGCAGCTTGGTTTGAAGAAATCAACTGTGGGAGAAATTATTAGGAAATGGAAGACATACAAGACCACTGATAATCTCTCTCGATCTGGGGCTCCACGCAAGATCTCAACCGTGGGGTCAAAATGATCACAAGAACGGTGAGCAAAAATCCCAGGACCACACAGGGGGACCTAGTGAATGACCTGCAGAGAGATTGGACCAAAGTAACAAAGCCTACCATCAGTAACACACTACGCCGCCAGGGACTCAAATCCTGCAGTGCCATACGTGTCCCCCTGCTTAAGCCAGTACATGTCCAGGCCCGTCTGAAGTTCGCTAGAGAGCATTTGGATGATCCAGAAGAAGATTGGGAGAATGTCATATGGTCAGATGAAACCAAAATATAACTGTTTGTTAAAAATTCAACTCGTCGTGTTTGGAGGACAAAGAATGCTGAGTTGCATCCAAAGAACACCATACCTACTGTGAAGCATGGGGGTGGAAACATGCTTTGGGGCTGTTTTTCTGCAAATGGACCAGGACGACTGATCCATGTAAAGGAAAGAATGAATCGGGCCATGTATCGTGAGATTTTGAGTGAAACGTGGATGAAACGTGGCTGGGTCTTTCAGCATGACAATGATTCCAAACACACCGCCCGGGCAACGAAGGAGTGGCTTTGTGAGAAGCATTTCAAGGTCCTGGAGTGGCCTAGCCAGTCTCCAGATCTCAACCCCATAGAATATCTTTGGAGGGAGTTGAAAGTCTGTGTTGCCCAGCAACAGCCCCAAAACATCACTGCTCTAGAGGAGATCTGTATGGAGGAATGGGCCAAAATACCAGCAACAGTGTGTGACAACCTTGTGAAGACTTACAGAAAACATTTGACCTGTCATTGCCAACAAAGGGTATATAACAACGTATTGAGAAACTTTTGTTATTGACCAAATGCTTATTTTCCACCATAATTTGCAAATAAATCAATTAAAAATCCTACAATGTGATTTTCTGGATTTTGTTCATAGTTGAAGTGTACATATGATGAAAATTACAGGCATCATCTTTTTAAGTGTGAGAACTTGCACAATTGGTGGCTGACTAAATACTTTTTTGCCCCACTGTACATGTAGGTAGAGTTATTAAAGTGACTGCAAAGATGATAACAACAGAGTAGCAGCAGTGTAAAAGGGGCAATGCAAATAATCTGGGTGGCCATTTGATTAGATGTTCAGCAGATGGTCAGGCTCACTGTAGTCTTGTAGGTCAAGAGGTTGCTGTGTCCATGTCACTAAATCATGCCCCAGGAAGTCTTCCCTCCAGTATGTCAATGAGACCTCACCCCAGCTGCCACTTCTCCCACTCCTTTTTAATCATCTGTTGTTTTACGGTCTGTTCTATCTGGCATGCAAAGCGTTGTACCCGTTGCCTGGGTCAGACACAGGACAGTGTCTCGAGGCTCCTATTCACAGACGGACAGAATTCTCACCCTGGCTGACCTGCCTCACAGGATCAAACAATGAGGCTACTCCGATCAGAATTGGATCAGTGTTCTCCGGATCCAATGTGTTGCACACTGTCCTCCCAGTCTCAGCAGAGCGCATCAGAGTATAATTATTGTAGGCCTATGTAGACGGGCATGAGTGGTCTTTCAATCACACAGTCGTGAAATGTGTTTTTGAGATCAAAGCGACCCTAGCCTTGTGTGCACAGTTGTAGGTCATTTTTGGTCAGCAATGAGAAAATCATGGTGTGCACCATGGGGGAGATTTGCACAGCAAGTAAAATAATAACCAGCCAAACTACACTATGTTATGAATTTGCTATCTTGCTAGTTAATTATTTAGCTATGTCTTAATGGCATTGTCGTGTCCCATGTCCTAAAATAACTTTCCACCGACACTTGTGTAGAACTGAAAATGGCTGACACGCAGTTGATACTGGTGCACAGTTGATGAAACTAATGCTGCATATTCCCGGTTGTAAAACTATGTCTCTCAGATGCTCAAAATTGGTTAGGATTCTCCTCTATTCAATCCTGGCCAAGTTAAAACATATATTCTTAGAGTAGCCTAATTGACAAACTCATGCTTTCAAGCTCGCCCATGAACACGGAATATTTTAACCTTACAAATAAATAAACATCTTACTTAGCTACCTTAGCCATTTGATACTTAATTTAATGATGGAATTATTTGAAAAAGACAACAGTATTTGGTTGTTGTTGGAACCCCTTGCCAACAGCCAATGAAATTGCAGGGCGCCAAATACAAATCAACAGAAATCTCTCAAATCAAATTTCTCAAACATACAAGTATTAGGCACCATTTTAAAGATAAAATTCTCATTAATCCAAGAACAGTGTCTGATTTCAAAAATGCTTTACAGCGAAAGCTCCACAAACGATTGTTAGGTCACCACCAAGTCACAGAAAAACCCAGCCATTTTTCCAGCCAAAGAGAGGAGTCACAAAAAGCACAAATGGAGATAAAATTAATCACTAACCTTTGATGATCTTCATCAGATGACACTTATAGGACTTCATGTTACATGTATTGTGTATGTTTTATTTGGTAAAGTTCATATTTATATTTAAAAAATCTCATTTTACATTGGCGTGTTATGTTCAGTAGTTCCGAAACATGCAGTGATTTTGCAGAGAGCCACATGAATTTACAGAAATACTCGTTATAAATGTTGATAAATACATGTGTTATACATGGAAATATAGATAAACTTCTCCTTAATGCAACCGCTGTGTCAGAAAAAAAATCTTCACGGAAAAAGCATAATCTGAGTACGGCGCTCAGAGCACAAAACAGCCTAAATAAATATCCGCCATGTTGCGCAGTCAACATTGGTCAGAAATAGCATTATAAATATTCACTTACCTTTGATTTTCATCAGAATGCACTCCCAGGAATCCCAGTTCGACAGTAAATGTTTGATTTGTTCCGTAAAGTCCATCAGTTATGTCCAAATAGCTTCCTTTGTTAGGGCATTTGGTAAACAAATCCAAATGCGTGTTCAGGTCCAGCCGAACGTCGGCCGAAAGTTCCAAAAGTTATATTACAGGTCGTAGAAACTTGTCAAACTAAGTATAGAATGAATCTCTAGGATGTTTTTATCATAAATGTTCAATAATGTTCCAACCGGAGAATTCCATTGTCTGTAGAAAAGCAATGGAACGAGAGATACCTCATGTGAAATGCGCATGACTGAGAACGAGGCTGCTGCCAGACCCCTTAGTCAAACAGCTCTCATCCGGCCCCCCTTCACAGTAGAAGCCTTTCTAAAGACGGTTGACATCTATTGGAAGCCTTGGGAAGTGTTATGTTATACACAAACATCATTCAAACAGTTTTAGAAACTTCAGAGTGTTTTCTATCCAATACTAATAATACTATGCATATATTAGCATCTGGGACTACGTAGGAGGCAGTTTACTCTGACACGCTATTCATCCCCCTATTCCAAAGAAGTTAATGGTAAATAGCTGTGCTGCTGTAAGGGTCTATGCCTCCTTAACCTCCTCCTTAACCAAAGGCCAGCCAAAATGCAGAGTGCCAAATTCAAATAAATTACTATAAAAATCTAACTTTCATTAAATCACACATGCAAGATAGCAAATTAAAGCTACACTTGTTATGAATCCAGCCAACATGTCAGATTTCAAAGGCTTTTCGGCGAAAGCAAACGATGCTATTATCTGAGGATGGCGTCTCCGTAAACAAAAAGAGAAAAGCATATTTCAACCCTGCAGGCGCGACACAAAACGCAGGAATAAAAATATAATTCATGCCTTACCTTTGACGAGCTTCTTCTGTTGGCACTCCAATATGTCCCTTAAACATCACAAATGGTCCTTTTGTTCGATTAATTCCGTCTATATATATCCAAAATGTCAATTTATTTGGCGTGTTTGATCCAGAAAAACACCGGTTCCAACTTAAGCAACGTGACTACAAAATATCTCAAAAGTTACCTGTAAACTTTGCCAAAACATTTCAAACTACTTTTGTAATACAACTTTAGTTATTTTTTTACGTAAATAATCGATAAAATTGAAGACTGGATGATCTGTGTTCAATACAGGAGGAAAACAAACTGTAGCTAGCTTTCTGGTCATATGCCTCTATCTTACAGTACACTTCAAGTGACCCTCGTTCAAGATGGCCGTACTTCTTCATTACACAAAGGAAAAACCTCAACCAATTTCTAAAGACTGACATCCAGTGGAAGTGATAGGAACTGCAGGAACGTCCCTTAGAAATCTGGATTCCCAATGAAAACTCATTGAAAAGAGTGACTTCGGGGTTTCGCCTGCTAAATAAGTTCTGTTATACTCACAGACATGATTCAAACAGTTATTGAAACTTCAGGTGTTTCCTATCCAAATCTACTAATAATATGCATATATTATCTTCTGAGGATGAGTAGCAGGCAGTTGAATTTGGGCATGCATTTCATCCGGATGTGAAAATACTGCCCCCTGTCACCAAGAAGTTAAAGACTACCCCCACCATCATGGCTGCATTGGGTTTGTTGATCCTCCTGTTAGGCTAAGCAGCAGTAGCCTCAGTCTAGGCCTTCCCAGCAGGTGTGACTTGACTGTGGTCCCTGCACAGCAAGTCTGGTCGACCGGAACATGACTCTGACTGAACACTGCTTCCCAAATCCCCCCCTGAGCACTGGAGTGCGCTGAACAATACACAAGTCCTTCAGTGTTCAGTGAATCACCCGCCAATCAAGACTAGTAATGCTGTGCTGGAGAAAGTTTTATTTTGGACCTGACTGAGTCTTAAGAGTCAACACACAGGTGGACACACTAGCTCTGGTTTCACCAGTTATCTCGCATTGTAAGCTGCTGTTAGTTTCTCAGTTCCAGCATGAATAACAGAATTGTCTTGTGTGTTCTTTAGGGCTGACCTCAATTAGTCGACTGGTCGATTGCATTTAAAAAAAAATTCAGCATGGTCAAATATGAAAAATGTTGCACGAGATGCATTCATGCCCATCTGAGTTGACTAATCCATTGTGCAGGCCGCAGGTATGGCTCACCAGTAATACATTTATCATTAATTCCCATAATATCTAATCTACAACGCTTGTTTGGTTACAGTAATTTGTTTGCATTGAATTGTATTATTGTTGCAGTCTTACCATTGTCATTGTAGGAGTGGACACGTTGTTTGCAGAACGCACAACCTAGGCTTCACTTGTGAGAAAGTTTTGGTTTATTTCGATCCATTTGTTTGGAGCGCTCCTGTCTATCTTGAGTAAGGACATGCACCTGATTATGCATATAGAAGTAGGACTAGTCCATCTGGCCTGCGTGCATATGTAGTCCTATAATATGACCATTTGGGGATGTGATACTAGTTCTGAGTGTCTTAACAGGCCATCACTGTGGAGCTTCTCAGTAATTTTTTCTTCATCTCATACAGCAAGTTAACTTCTTGCGTCGAGCCATCCTGGATCCGGGATCGTGACTACAGCCTCAAGCCCATTACCATAACGCAACGTTAACTATTTATGAAAATCGCAAATGAAATGAAATCAATATGCTAGCTCTCAAGCTTAGCCTTTTGTTAACAACACTGTCATCTCAGATTTTCAAAAATATGCTTCTCAACCATAGCAAAACAAGCATTTGTGTAACAGTATTGATAGCTATTGCAGGCTAGTGTAGCATTTAGCGTTAGCATTCAGCAGTCAACATTTTCACAAAAACCAGAAAAGCATTCAAATAAAATCATTGACCTTTGAAGAACTTCGGATGTTTTCAATGAGGAGACTCTCAGTTAGATAGCAAATGTTCAGATTTTCCTGAAAGATTATTTGTGCAGGAGAAATCGCTCTGTTTTCTGCGTCATGTTTGTTTGGCTACAACAAAAAAAACAAATTCAGTCATCATAACGCCAAGCGTTTTTCCAAATTAACAGCAATTTCAACAAAGGACACCGGGCGGACACCTGGTAAATGTAGTCTCTTATGGCCAATCTTCCAATGATATGCCTACAAATATGTCACAATGCTGCAGACACCCTGGAGAAACGATAGAAAGGGCAGGCTCATTCCTGGCGCATTCACAGCCATATAAGGAGACATTGGCAAACAGAGCCTCAAAAACACACACAAAAATCCTGCTCATTTCCTGTTTGAAGTTTCATCTTGGTTTTGCCTGTAGCATCAGTTCTGGGGCACTCACAGATAATATCTTTGCAGTTTTGGAAACGTCAGAGTGTTTTCTTTCCAAAGCTGTCAATTATATGCATAGTCGAGCATCTTTTTGCGACAAAATATTGCGCTTAAAACGGGCACATTTTTTTTATCCAATAATGAAATTAGCGCCCCCATAGGTTGAAGAGGTTAACAGTCTGTTTTTGCATCCATTTGAGAAGGACAATAGTTCCTCAACATAGCCTTTTGGATTACCGGGATGAATGGGGGAAAAATGTAATGCTCTGATCTGGTGGAAATGTCATAAAATTGGCCTACCTGATTTACTACTTATCCCTTGTACAATGAATGAAAGTTCCTTGCAGCCAGTGATTTATAGGATATTTGTTTTCATCAGGATATTTTCTACCTATGGGCTGCAATGTTTTTTTGTTGTTTTAACTGCAATGTTTTTATTTATGTAGGCTATTTTTACATATTGGCAATAAAAGTTACAAATCTAAAAGTAGAATTTTGATTAACCACGTTACATTGATTTTGACTTTATTATAAATTAAACTGTTCCATGAAAATGTACATATGAAAATCATAACTGGTATGCAGATCAGAAGAAATGGTAGGATAACTCAGCACTCCAAATAGGAAAGGTTGCCGACCTCTGGTGTAGCCTAACTTCGGGAGCATAATATCAGAATCTGCCAAGGCCAGCAGGAGGGTCAGGAACAGGTTTGTTTTATTCTGGTTAGGCTATATTGATCTCTGGCTCCATCTTTAGTAATCTGTCTTCAGTTTTAATTGCAGTTCTTAAAGCATCAGACAACACAGGGCCAAGCGTTCCTCTAACACCAGCTCTGGACCCCTGCTGTGTTCCTGGTTCCTGTCACGCTGCACAATCTAATGTATCTTTTGTTCTCAGCAGTTGGTCCTATCTGTGGAATATTTTTTTCTGTGTAACTATCCCTATTGTTTAGTTGGGAACGGACATGTATTTACATAGATATTTTAAAGTAACTATGCTTGCTCTGGCCTAGAGTTGTGCTACTTGCAGTGACAGACCATATGTTTTATCCTTGGAGGTCGGTGTTTGCACATGTTTTTTGCCTGTTGATTCGTGTGCATTTGCCTGTTTTATCTGTGTTATAAGCGTGTGTGTGTCATAGATGTATGTCAATCATGGCAGGGCCCTGTTATGAATAGAGCTCACATCCCTGTCAACATCACCCAGCTCTCCAGACTGGCTTGAGATTAGATGAGTGACAGCGGTCTGTCCATCCCTAACGGGGTCATCGCTCTTGGGAGGTTCATCTCTCCCTCGTGGGTTTTTGACGAGTACAGTGACGCAGGATGAGCCAGGGACAGGGGGCATGATTGTATGATCCACACTAACAAGCTACTAATTGGTTGTTAATGTGTCAGAGCGGGGTTTGAGTCACAAGGCTATTTTAGCCCACTGAGCTAAGGCCTAGACATTTGAAAACGTAAGTCTATTGAAATCTACTTACACAAAAAGGATTAGGGTCTACCAGGCTTGGGATTGAACTTTAGACTGCATAGGTCTTAAATCCATAATTTCTTCAGTCAGTGATTGGCCTCCATTGGGTAGACTTGCCCATTCGGCTAAGCTTTGAACCCACGCATCATCACCAGTCTCCAAGGCTTTGTGGAGTCAGTTGAGAATCAACTGACTACTCCAAATAAGTTGAGAAATTCTTGACAAAAGGTAAAGGTATACTGCACTTGCATCCTTACTGTAGTTCTGTCTCTGAGGATATTTTTTAAACCAAGCACACTGCTATCCCAGAGGTTCAGGGGTTCAAATATCTGTGGTTTCTCATGTTGACAACAACAAAATGTAATTACTTAATTATTCCTGTAATCAGTCATCGGCCTATTAGCGTGCTGTCTGACAAGGTGGACAAATAGTGGTTGAAGTAGAAGCTCATAGGGATGATTTGCGTTCTTATTTTAGAGCCCCTGCTGCAGGCTCACGCTGTAATGGCTGGCGGGCTGGCTGGGTATTTTGGGAGCTAATTTATTGCATCTCTCTCAAGGGGGTGGTGGGGGAAGGAGGGAGTGGGGTGTAAGATATGCACCCAGGGCTCCTTCCCGACTGGTGATTCATCTCCATGCTACATCGGCATGACGTGCCATTTTTTTATTTCACAATTTAATGTGTGTGAAGATGACGCTATTCAGCCGGCACTCGTATACAAGTAAAGTCTATGGGGGAGAAACTCACCCTGAGTGTTTTGTGGAGAGAGAGAAAAGAGCACCGGGTTGGAGGGAGATGAAGAGCGGTCTGTTTTATATCCCCAGTGGCTCATACTGATAAATGGCTGGCCCCAGTCTTCCCACTGACGCAGAAATGTCACATCATAAAAAACAGTACGCACTCTTCCAGTGTATCTCTCTCACCCCCTGCCTTGCAAAGCACTCAATTATACCATGGGGTATTCCTCCAACACCACCTCGTCCTATCAAGCAGCTAAATTGTGTTCCTAAGTGCATTTGAGCTAAATTGAAGCGGCCTCAATCACAGAGCTGCTATGATTTATTTTCTTTAATTCGAGATGCGATAAAACTGCAAGGTGAGGTCTGTCATTACCTTACCATTACATGCTGTTGGTGAGGTCTGTCATTACCTTACCATTACATGCTGTTGGTGAGGTCTGTCATTACCTTACCATTACATGCTGTTGGTGAGGTCTGTCATTACCTTACCATTACATGCTGTTGGTGAGGTCTGTGGCGAGTGGTGTTTTCGATAACTAATTGTCATGCAAAACTGCCACGATTGTCATAATTGTCATTTTGGTTTAATTGTTTTTATTTGTATTGTACTGCATTATAATGCTACGACATACGTAATGGTTTAGCTATGACATACAGTTGAAGATGAAGTTTACATACACCTTAGCCAAATACATTTAAACTCAGTTTTTCACAATTCCTGACATTTAATCCTAGTAAAATTCCCTGCCTTAGGTCAATTAGGATCACCACTTTATTTTAAGAATGTGAAATATTAGGATAATAGTAGAGAAGGATTTATTTCAGCTTTTATTTCTTTCATCACATTCCCAGTGTGTCAGAATTTTACATACACTCAATTAGTATTTGGTAGCATTGCCTTTTTAAATTGTTAAATGTTTCGGGTAGCCTTCCACAAGCTTCCCACAATGAGTTGGGTGAATATTGGCACATTCCTCCTGACACAGCCGGTGTAACTGAGTCAGGTTTGTAGGCCTCCTTGCTCGCACATGCTTTTTCAGTTCTGACCACAAATGTTCTATAGGATTGAGGTCAGGGATTTGTGGATGGCCACTCCAATACCTTGACTTTGTTGTCCTTAAGCCATTTTGCCACAACCTTGGAAGTATGCTCGGGGTCATTGTCCATTTGGAAGACCCATTTGCGACCAAGCTTTAACTTCCTGACGGATGTGGATATATTGAAGAAACATCTGTCTATTTTCCTTCCTCGTGATGCAATCTATTTTGTGAAGTGCACCAGTCCCTCCTGCAGCAAAGCACCCCCACAACATGATTCTGCCTTTTTTTAATGGCGGTTTTGGAGCAGTGGCTTCTTCCTTGCTGAGCGGCCTTCCAGGTTATGTCTATCAGATTTGTTTTACTGTGGATATAGATACCTTTGTACATGTTTCCTCCAGAATCTTTACAAGGTCCTTTGCTGTTGTTCTGGGATTGATTTGCACTTTTCGCACCAAAGTATGTTCATCTTTAGAAGACGATGCGTCTCCTTCCTGAGCGGTATGACGGCTGTGTGGTCCCATGGTGTTTAGTCTTGCGTACTATTGTTTGCACAGATGAACATGGTACCTTCAGGCATTTGGTTCATCCTTGGGAGCAATTTCCAGACTTGTGGAGGTCTACAATCTTTTTATTACTGGCCCAACACTAACCCTGTGTGCTCGTAAAATGATTACCAACCTTATACACTCAATGTAAAAATAAGAAACTGCTATTGGGTAAACTATAGCTACTTGAAAAAAAATTCTAAATAAAATGTATGAAGAGTGTTATGATATTTCTTTTAGTTCACGGTTTTGCCCATAATTGTGGGCAAAGGCAGCCCCCTTGTGGAATAAAAAAAGCAGCTTCCTATAGTTCTCTCTGTTTTGCCCAGTTGGCACATGTGAGCTTGATGCACCCCAAGCCAAAGCATCATTGGCTTGTTTTAGTGCAAACCTGCTGTTCTTTTGTTTTACCAGTCACTCAGGGACTTACCTAAAGATAATGACTTCCTTGTTTTAGTGTAGAGCGAAACCAGTACCCAAACTAACAAGGAGGAATCTGACCTTTTTTCCACTTTGTGTTTCGCTATGACCTTACTGTCATTCTCCTTTCGATGCCCATTCAACTCTCATACCGGTCTGTCCACACAAAACGAGTGTTTTGAATGCTGGAGTCAGGGTAACCCCGGTGTGTGTGTGTGTGTGGTGCTGGGGGAAGAATGGAACAACAAAGACTCATTCTGAAGAAGATTCAGTTAGTGAATGATGGAGAAGTGGAGGGAACAGGTGGTGAATTGTGAAGAAAGAGCAATAAGAGACATCAGTCTCAACTCTAGCCGTTCCAACCTGCTGCCTATCTATCACATCACTATGTGTGTGTTCGTGTGTTTTTGCCTGTGGGCCTGATGAGCTGGGAGAGATGACTCCTCTAATCAGTAGATTACTCATGATGATGATGGACTGGAGGCCTGAGGGAAGGGCACTGTAATCAGCCCAGCACTTCCACTTTGCCGTTTTCCCATATGATGCAAAGTGCCCTCTATAGGTTAAAATCCCTTATCATATGCACTATAGTCTGCCCTGCTATGGAAACATTTGCATGTATTGATCTCGGATGAAGATTAAGATTCCTAAAAGGTTGTTGCTTTTTTTTCTTTCTTAAATCCATTTTCTGCTCATTGATGTTGAGCATCCATTGGATTATTCTCCACAGGAAACTGAGAACAACACTATCTCTTGGAGCACACTGGCATTCCTGGAACTCTTTTCAAGATACAGTGGGCCAAAAAAGTATTGTCAGTCACCAATTGTGCAAGTTCTCCTACTTAAAAAAGATGAGAGGCCTGTAATGTTCATCATAGGTACACTTCAACTATGCCAGACAAAATCAGGGGGGAAAATCCAGAAAATCACATTGTGGGATTTTTTTATGAATTTATTTGCAAATTATGGTGGAAAATAATGATTTGGTCAATAACAAAAGTTTATCTCAATACTTTGTTATATACCCTTTGTTGGCAATGACGGAGGTCAAATGTTTTCTGTAAGTCTTCACAAGGTTTTCACAGACTGTTACTGGTATTTTGGCCCATTCCTCCGTGCAGATCTCCTCTAGAGCAGTGATGTTTTGGGGCTGTTGCTGGGCAACACGGACTTTCAACTTCCTCCAAAGATTTTCTATGGGGTCGAGATCTGGAGACTGGCTAGGCTACTCCAGGACCCTGAAATGCTTCTTACAAAGCCACTCCTTCGTTGCCCGGGCGGTGTGTTTTGGATCATTATCATGCTGAAAGGCCCAGCCACGTTTCATCTTCAATGCCCTTGCCGATGGAAGGTTTTCATTCAAAATCTCACGATACATGGCCCCATTCATTCTTTTCTTTACACAGATCGTCGTCCTGGTCCCTTTGCAGAAAAACAGCCCCAAAGCATGATGTTTTCACCCCCATGCTTCACAGTAGGTATGGTGTTCTTTGGATGCAACTCAGCATTCTTTGTCCTCCAAACACGACGAGTTGAGTTTTTACAAAAAGTTATATTTTGGTTTCATCTGACCATATGACATTCTCCCAATCTTCTTCTGGATCATCCAAATGCTCTCAAGCAAACTTCAGAAGGGCCTGGACATGTACTGGCTTAAGCAGGGGGACACGTCTGGCACTGCAGGATTTGAGTCCCTGGCGGCGTAGTGTGTTACTGATGGTAGGCTTTGTTACTTTGGTCCCAGCTCTCTGCAGGTCATTCACTAGTTCCCCCCCCCCCGTGTGGTTCTGGGATTTTTGCTCACCGTTCTTGTGATCATTTTGACCCCACGGTTGAGATCTTGCGTGGAGCCCCAGATCGAGGGAGATTATCAGTGGTCTTGTATGTCTTCCATTTCCTAATAATTGCTCCCACAGTTGATTTCTTCAAACCGAGCTGCTTACCTATTGCAGATTCAGTCTTCCCAGCCTGGTGCAGGTCTACAATTTTGTTTCTGATGTCCTTTGACAGCTCTTTGGTCTTGGCCATAGTGGAGTTTGGAGTGTGACTGTTTGAGGTTGTGGACAGGTGTCTTTTATACTGATAACAAGTTCAAACAGGTGCCATTAATACAGGTAACAAGTGGAGGACAGAGGAGCCTCTTAAAGAAGAAGTTACAGGTCTGTGAGAGCCAGAAATCTTGCTTGTTTGTAGGTGACCACATACTTATTTTCCACCATAATAATAAATTCATTAAAAATCCTCCAATGTGATTTTCTGGATTTTTTTTCAAATTTTCTCTGTCATAGTTTTATGTGTACCTATGATGAAAATTGCAGGCCTCATCTTTTTAAGTGAGAGAACTTGCACAATTGGTGGCTGACTAAATACTTTTTTGCCCCACTGTACCTTTTTGTGTAGTGAAAAGGATGCTGCTGCTATTCAGCTGTGCTGTCTGACTGTTAACAAGCCTCTGCTTATACAATCTTCCCTTTACAGTCTATGGAACTGCAGCTTTTCAGCAGCAGCCAATAGAAGACATCACACCCTACCCCTTCTCCCACTGCTTTCACTGAAGTTTTTATTTAGCGCCTTAGCTACCAAACGGTCTTCTCTCCAATCCTCATTTAGCTTAATTGCTGCTGAGCCCCGGCCTAGCAAGATAAACAGGGAGATTGTGAGGGAGAGGTGAAGGTAGCTGTAATGAGAAAGGCGTGATGTATTAATCAGGCCTGACGTCTCTCATCCCCTCTAATCTCATCAAGTGGTAGAGAGCTCCCAGTTCCGCCCAGCAACATCTGTGGACTCAAAATGGGGCGTTTATCCACCTGTAAACCAGATTTCCATCTGGTGAAACCGGAGGCTGCAGCACTTTACACAGCAGATGGATGTGGTCTTGGCTGGGTAGTCTCGTCTCCAGTGGTTCACCAGGTGGTTGAGGATTGGTGTTATTTTGGAGTTAAGTGTGTGTTTTGGGTCTAGTTTGGTGGAAGCAGCAGGGGCACCGTGAGAATAGGTTCGTTGTCTGGATTGTGTGTGTGTGGAGGCTGGGAATTATTCCATGCACGAGAGACCTTGTAGTCACATTGATTAGAGGCTCCCTTAGGCTGAGAAATGTACTACAGTGACGCAGCCCACGGAGTCGTTTAATCAATTCCGCCCCGGCCTAATGGCCAATTTAGCCATCAAACGACAGGCGGTGCAGTACTACACGCCTGGTTAATGTTTGAAGAAGAGGCGCCTGAACATTTGATGAACATTAAGATTGCAATGCCCCATATGGTTTCTCTCTCTATATACCTCCCTCCTCCTTTGCTGTCCTTTCTCTCTGACTTACCTTCCCTCTGGTTGATTGGTATTGAGCTATTCCCACTTGGTACAGAATGTCTCCCTGTGTAATGTCACCTGCTTGCCTCGTGTCTGCTGTAGGCAGGTCCACATTGGTTATGTAATGATTAGAGCCTTCAGTCCTGTGATCTTGGCTAAGGTTTGAGGGAATGTCCCGTGCTGAAGCCTATTAAAGTAGCTGTACTGCACATCCAGGTTACTAAAGTCCCTTGCCCTCAACTTTACTAGGTCACTGTTTGACTCTGAATTCCCCTACACTAAACTTTAGTACACTTACATTTGAGTGTCCTTTCACCTCCCAAGGCGCCTGCCTTATTCCACGTCACTGTCTAGGCCGGTGTCCTGTCTTATTCTACTGGTTGTCTCATGGGGCTCACGAGTGGCGCAGCATCTCAGTGTAGAGTCGTCACTACAATCCCTGGTTCGAATCCAGGCTATCACATCTGGCCGTAATTGGGAGTCCCATAAGGCGGCGCACAATTGGATCAGCGTCGTCTGATTTTGGCCAGGGTAGGCCATCATTGTAAATAAGAACTTGTTCTCAAGTGACTTGCCTAGTTATATAAATGTTAAATAAAGTAAAAAATCTGATCCTCTCCTCCAATCCACTTTAAAGAGAGAGGTGAGGAAACACGGACGAAAGAAGCAAGGATTCGACCGCTAGTGATGTTTCCAGACACAGTCTAATATGTACTGTCCTGATTCTACCTGCTGTCTTGATCGCCCCCTTCTGTTTCTCCTCGGGAAGTAGGCAGGCCATAGTAAGGTGATTGACCTGTGACCTTTGGACTTGGTGATTTGGTTGTTCGCTGCGGACTCCAGATCTCAGATGAATTAACAGGTGAACTCACATACAACCAGCAGAACACTAGTCTACTATTAATTTGCTCCTTACAGTTGATGGACCCAATTCAACTCCTTCATTGGACATTGACTGGATTCCAGAACCATTCAAAGTGTAAAACGGGCACAAAACAAGAGTGGACTTTGATTACGCATATGCTATAAAAACACTACACCTTCCAACAAAAGCAGCAGAGATGAGGTGCTGTTGTTTTATTCAGAGATACTAATAAAAGATCCTGTACATGCCATGATGCCAAATGTTGCTGAGTGCTTTTGATTGTTCATTCCTATTGATGGATTCACCCATGTGCTATTTAATAGATTGTTCCCATATCTATGACCCAGGGGCCAGGGTGAGGAACCTGATCAGAACTGTTTGGGCTTACTTAACTGCTGGCCCAGGTAACCAGAGCCTTCAGCCTGTGTACTTATTAATATTTGAACAGGGTCCAGCCCAATCAGCTGAAATGCTCTGTAAACATGGAGAGACCGATTTTGGGTTTTAACCTATAAGTACCACAGTGACAATACAGTGAGTGCTAGGCTAAGTCGCTATCGTCACCCCATTATGAATGACATTCTAGAGCATGATTTATCAATGTACCCCAAGCCCTTTATAAAATGTATAGGAGGTTCTGGCTTCATACACTAGTTCGACCCATGTGGAGCATCAACATGCCACGGTCGGTTCCCAAGCGCTACCCAAACCTGTTTTTCGGGGGCTTTTTTGTTGTTGCCTGTATGGTGATGTGATGACAAGTATCATTGTCTGTAATTTATCCATTGATATGCCTAACTGTTGGCTGATAGGAGGGATTTTATGAGAGGAGTTGTGAAAGAGTCATCAACAATTGTCACATGCGCCGAATACAACCGGTACTGTGAAATGCTTACTTACAAGCTCTTAACCAACAATGCAGTTCTAGAAATGGAGTTAAGAAAATATTTACTTAAATAAACAACATTTTAAAAGTAAAATAACAATAAAAAGTACCAGTCAAAAGCTGACACACCCACTCATTCCAGGGTTTTCTTTGTTTTTACTATTATATACGTTGTAGAGTAGTAGTGAAGGCATCAAAACTATTAATAACACACGTTTCATGTAGTAACCAAAAAAGTGTTAAACAAATACAAATATATTCGAGATTCTTCAAAGTAGCCACCCTTTGCCTTGATGACCCCAAGTTACCTCTGCTGCAGAGGACAAGTTCATAAGTTACCAGCCCCAGAAATTGCAGCCCAATTAAATGCTTCACATAGTTGAAGTAACAGACACATCTCAACATCAACTGTTCAGAGGAGACTGCGTGAATCAGACCTTCATGGTCGAAAGGCTGCAAAGAAACTACTACTAAAGGACACCAATAAGAGGAGACTTGCTTGGGCGAAGAAACTCAAGCAATGAACATTAGACCGGTGGAAGTCTGTCCTTTGGATATTTTTGGTTCCAACCACAGTGTCTTTGAGACGCAGAGTAGGTGAACAGATGATCTTCACGTGTGGTTCTCACCGTGAAGCATGGAGGAGGATGTGTGGGTGTGCTTTGCTGGTGACACTGTGATTTATTTAATCGGCATGGCTGCCACAGCATTCTGCAGCGATAGGCCAGTCCAGATAGGTGAAAACCAGATGAGGTATCATTTGTTTTTCAACAGGACAATGATCTAACACACCTCCAGGCTGTGTAAGGGCTATTTCACCAAGAAGGAGAGTGATGGAGTGCTACATCAGATGACCTGGCCGCCACAATCACCCGACCTCAACCCAATTGAGATGATTTGGGAGGAGTTGGACCGCAGAGTGAATGTAAAGCAGACAACAACTGCTCAGCATATGTGGGAACTCATTCAAGAGCATTCCAGATGAAGCTGGTTGAGAGAATGCCAAGAGTGTGCACAGCTGTCAAGGCAAAGGGTGGCTACTTTGAAGAATCTAAAATCCAAAATGTATTTTGATTTGTTTAACAATTAGTTTGGTTACTACATGATTCCATGTGTTTCATAGATTGAAAGTCTTCACAATTTTTCTACAATGTAGAAAATATCCACAAAAAAAATGTCTGAACTTTGACTGGTACTATATGTCCTGCCCTGCTCACCTTGACTAACCTTCATGAATAGCTCCTGTCAGAATGTGTCTTGTTTGGTTGTGAGTGTGTGTACTCAACCCAGTGGATTATGCCTCCAGAATACACCTTGTGCGTACAGTAAAATGACTCCTGCCAAGTCTGACTGGACTTTGAACGAGCGGCTTTGTCTGTATTGGGGCCAGATCTCAACTTCACTATCTGGATCCAACTAGTGGCAATGCACGTACTGGCCCCCAGAGCAGTGCTAAGGTAGGATGCCAGATATTTTTGGGGCGGCAGCGTAGCCTAGTGGTTAGAGCGTTGGGAGTTCAAACCCCCGAGCTGACAAGGTACAAATCTGTCGTTCTGTCCCTGAACAGGCAGTTAACCCATTGTTCCCAGGCCGTCATTGAAAATAAGAATATGTTCTTAACTGACTTGCCTGGTTAAATAAAGGTAAAATAAAAAAATAAAAATATTTTGTTATCCAGCTCTATACTGGCCATTCTGCCTTTGGCTGGGTGCATATCTGGAGGAGCTGGATTACTGAAGCAGTGGGTTAGGGGGTGATATTGCGCTCTTCAGTCTCCTTTGTGTATGAGACTGGAATTGATTTGGACAAATGGCTGCTCATTTACCAGCCCTGGCTGGCCAACCCCCTTTGATCTTTGTTGTAAAGTGATTCATCTTCACTGTCTGTCGGTCTGTATTTAAGAGGAGATAAAAGTAGCACTACTCTTTCAAGATGGCTGTTTGTGATGCGGTGTTGTGAAGGAGATACTCTTTTATAGCTAGCATCCTGCAAGTTTTTTATGGAGTATGTGCACGCACACAGTCTGATCTGTAATCTATTTCTACCATTCCTCTTCCTCTGTTGCTCTTTGACTGCTTTCTCTTTCATCTCCCAACCTTTCCCCCCTCCCCCACTCTACCTTCCTTGTCTTTAGACATCCTTTTTTCCTCTCCTTACTCTCTGATCTCTCGCATGATTGCCTTTTCTACTCGCTTCCTGGTGATGGAGTGAATGGAACCTCCAGTAGTAAAACTTCTCTTTTGTCTCACTCCACCTCCTAATTTCTCTCCCTCTTTTCTCTTAATTTCAGTGAATCATGCTGCCTTCTCTGTAAGGGACTGTGCTTTTGACAGTTGTGAAGCAAAGGTTGTAGCTAGCTAGTTGACTGACGTTTGTGGTGAGGGTTGAAATTGACCGGAATGTAAAAACAGTGGCAGTGGCATTGAAAGGGTTTCCAGCCTGTGCTCGGTGCTGTGCTCGGTGCTGTGCTCGGTGCTGTGCTCGGTGCTGTGCTCGGTGCTGTGCTCGGTGCTGTGCTCGGTGCTGTGCTCGGTGCTGTGCTCGGTGCTGTGCTCGGTGCTGTGCTCGGTGCTGTGCTCGGTGCTGTCCTGCTCTGCTCACACGAGGGGAGGTCTTCTGTCTAACACAGAGGTCATACACACACAGAGCTGCTGTCACTCAACAGGAGCCTATGTCAAAACAAAGCAGAAACAACCGGTTATAGTGTCCTAATGTGCGCTCTCTTACGCAAACTTTTTTTTAATACAGAATGCATTCTAATGTATTAGCAGGTGGTCGTAGAATCTCCCCCTGTGTGTGTGGTATAGAGACTTGACTGGACTCTACAGCTTGTGATTTAAGCCACTCCAGATTGAGGAAAGGGCATGGTGAGAGGAATGCTGCTCTGAAGTGTGGGTAGGAGCAGATATGGTGGGAAGGTTTTCTTGTCTCTCGGGGGAGAAACATGAGAGGGAAAGGGGGATGGATAGGCACTGAGAAGGCTAGAGAAGAGGCGGGCATGGTTGCAAAGCTGAATAGTGAGAAGGTTAGGTGGGAGAGGGCTGACATGTTGTTGATATGAACAAGTATGTCATGTTCTCTCCATACTTGTAAGGTTGTGTCTGTGAGAGGAGTAACATGATACAGCTCTCCCACCATCATTGAGCCCTCCCTCTTTTTCCCTCTATTCAGTCTCTCCCACTGAAGGAACACTACAGAGCATTCTCTCTTTCCCTCACTCCTAATGAGGCTGCCTTCGCAGCAACCAGCAAAGTACAGTCCAGCCAAGGTTGCTTTCTGCTCTGAGTTCTGGAAGGTTTGGTCAGTGGCATGTCCACAGAACCTTTACCCAAAAACAACTGCTCTGATTCTCTACTCTCTATTCACTTCTCATTTTTCATCGTCCTCAGGACTGGCCTATTGCATCAGTCACTTAGTCAGTGAGGGACTGTTTACCAGTCTCTTTGTTCTCTTTCCTGCTCTTTTGCTTTGTTCCATTGCTCCACTTGAAGCACAGAGCAAAAGAGAGACTGGGGTGTTTTCTAATAGTTGGGAAAGACTTTCTGTGGCCTTATGCTTAGCCACCTCCCTCGCTCATTCCCCCCCTTTCCCCTTGCAGTGGCTGTTTTCCTGTCGTAGCTGGGAACTGACTGAGGCAAGACTGTTTTCCTGTTGTGGCGTCACTTACTGACATTTCTTTTCTATTTCTCGCTTTCTGTATTTCTCTCTCAATCCACTATTCTGGCCACAGTTGGACAAGGCTTTTAGGATTTCCTCCTCCTCTAGTGTTTGCGTACACATTGCCTTGAGTCGTGAGAAATCTAATTGCTGACACCAGCTTGACCTTGGATATCGCATGGTAAGAAGTTTCTCTCATTCTGTTTCTTTCTCCATGTTGGCGCTTGCTCTCCCTCGCTCATTCTCCTTGTCTTTCTCTGTCTCGCTTTGTCTCTAGCTCTGTGTGTGGCACAGTTGTGTTCAAGCAAGGTTGTGCTAGCATGTTATAGGGACTCAGTATGGGAAATATAAAATGAAGGGAGCTGTGTGGTACTCTAGCATTCCACAGCTGTTTGGCACACAGAGAGCAAGAGAAGCCATTTCCTGTAGGTTTGGGGTTACACAAGTCTGGAGAGTAGGAGAGTGACTGTCTTTTCTGTCCTGAGAGATGACGTGCGCTGCTTTTTCAACAGTAAGCAGTAAAGCACACTCATTATCAGGATGTTATGCTCTGTCTTGAAGTATTGGATTTCACCTTGGCTCTCTCACTGTAACAGTATCTTATGGTTTGTTGTCGTACTTGCACTATGGTAGTGGAGTATTATTCAGTCTCACAGTAAATCCCTCAGTGTTGTATTTTTAAGTTCCTGTCAGAGCAAGTAATATTTGTGTTAGGTCGAGTGTGTACGACTAGTGATGTGCTCACCCTATCACTAACGCAGTTCGTTCACACCTCGGTGTGTGTCCGCTAGTCCTGGCTCAGATGGACTGGATCACTAAAATAGCTCAAACTCTGCCCACCTTTTGTGTGACATTGGAGTTATCCTCAGAATCTCACATTAATAAGTGTAACCCCTCATCTTCCAATACGCCCACATATCACAGGTGTTTTCCCCTCTGCTCAATAGTCATTTCTAGAGGTTTTTCTCCAGTGGCGTTGTATTGATCCCCGGCCAGCCAATGGCCCACGACACAGACGACAACACAATACAATGGGAAACCATTTACTCTTGAGTTAGGACTGTGTGACGGTTATCTGCTGCTCCACAAAGCACATGAGCTGGAGGGGAGGAACAGGGGAGGGAGGGAGGCACAACAAACAATCTTGGCGCCAAGGGATAGCACGTGGCTGAGAGAAAGGCGTGCGAAGGGGACAGATATGATAGGATGTATGGGAACAAAGGGTTGCTAGCAAAGACATGCACGGTTTTAAATCCACTTAGAATCAGATAATCTGCTATTTATTAGCTCTATAACTCAGATGGTGTACATGTGGAAAACTGCATGTCTGCATGTGTCGGTTCAAAGCTGCTGTCACTCGTTTCATCTTGTCTGCTATAATGCGCCTGCAAGGCATGTATGAGTCTGTGTGGCCTTGTATTGTTCTGCCAGTCTCTGTATTTGCTATGCTAACAACGACACTGCCAACGCCAGCCAGCTCTTCTCACCTATACTAACAGAGGTGAGGTGTACCAGAATAATTAGTGATGTTCATATTCCTCTGATTTCTCTACTTTGCTCATCATCCCTGCCTCTTGTACCCATCTCTTCCCCCTTCCTGTAATCTCCCTCCTCTCGCCTCTGTTCATCACTCCAGATTTCCTCCATTAAGGTATGGACACTTCAAATTAAATCAAATGTTATTAGTCACATGCGACAAATACAACAGGTGTAGACTTTTAACCAACAATGCAGTTGAAATAAAAGTAACGAGTAATTAAAGAGCAGCAGTAAAATAACAATAGAGAGACTATAGATGGGGGGTACCGGTACAGAGTCTATGTGCGGGGGCACCTGTTGAGGTAATATGTACATGTAAGTAGAGTTGTTAAAGTGACTATGCATAGATGATACGAGTAGCAGCTGTGTTAAAGGAGGGGGGGGCAAATAGTCTGGGTAGCCATTTGATTAGATGTTCAGGAGTCTTATGGCTTGGGGGTGGAAGCTGTTTAGAAGCCTCTTGGACCTAGACTTGGCGCTCCGGTACCGCTTGCCATACGATAACAGTCTATGACTAGGGTGGCTGGAGTCTTTGACAATTTTTAGGTCCTTCCTCTGACACTGCCTGGTATAGAGGTCTTGGATAGCAGGAAGCTTGGCCCTGGTGATGTACTGGGCCATACGCACTACACTCTAGTGCCTTGCGGTCGGAGGCCGAGCAGTTGCCATACCAGGCATTGATACATCCAGTCAGGATGCTCTCGATAGTGCAGCTGTAGAACCTTTTTGAGGATCTGAGGACCTATGCCAAATCCTTTCAGTCTCCTGAGGGGGAATGGGTTTTGTTGTGCTCGCTTCACAACTGTCTTGGTGTGCCTGGACCATGTTAGTTAGTTTGTTGGTGATGTGGATACCAAGGAACTTGAAGCTCTCAACCAGCTCCACTACAGCCACGTCGATGAGAATGGTGGCGTGCTTGGTCCTCTTTTTCCTGTAGTACACAATCATCTCCTTTGTCTTGATCATGTTGAGGGAGAGGTTGTTATCCTGGCACCATGCAGCCAGTCTCGTCGTTGTCGGTGAGTGAACAGGGAGTATAGGAGGGGACTGAGCACGCACCCCTGAGTGGCCCCTGTGAGGATCCCTGGGAGGATCAGCGTGGCAGATGTGTTCTTACCTACCCTTATCACCTGGGGGCGGCCTGTTGGGATGTCCAGGATCCAGTTGCATAGGGAGGCGTTTAGCCCCAGAGTCCTTAGCTTATTGATGAGCTTTGACGACACTATGGTGTTGACCGCTGAGCTAAGGTCAATGAATAGCATTCTCATTGAGGGGTTCCATTTGTAGGTGGGAAAGGGCAGTGTGGAGTGCAATAGAGATTGCATGATCTGTTAGGGCGGTAATGTAAATTGGAGTGGGTCTAGGGTTTCTGGAATAATGGTGACGTGAGCCATGACCAGCCTTTCAAAGCACTTCATGGCTACAGACGTGAGTGCTACGGGTCAGTAGTCATTTAGGCAGGTAACCTTAGTGTTCTTGGGCACAGGGACTATGGCGGTCTCCTTAAAACATGTTGGTGTTATAGACTTGGACAGGGAGAGGTTTAAAATGTCAGTGAAGATGCTTGCCAGTTGGTCAACGCATGCTCACAGTACACATCCTGGTAATCAGTCTGGCCTTGTGAATGTTGACCTGTTTACAGGTCTTACTCATATCGGCTGCAGAGAACTGATTTTTTTATTTATTATATATATATATTTTTACAAATGTTTCTCTTTAGTTGCACATCTTAACATGCTGATAGAAATTTAGTAAGCTGGATTTATGTTTCCCTGTATTAAAGTCCTCGGCTACTAATTAAAGTCCTCGGCTACTAAGAGCGCCGCCTCTGGGTGAGCGTTTTCTTGTTGGCTTATAGTGGAATACAGCTCATTCAGTGCGGTCTAAGTGCCAGCATCAGTCTGTGGTGGTATGTAGACAGATACGAAAAATGCAGATGAAAACTCTCTAGGTAGATAGTGTGGTCTACAGCTTATCATTAAAAACTCTACCTTAGGTGAGCAAAACTTTGAGACTTTCTTAGATATCGTGCACCAGCTGTTATTTACAAAAATACATAGTATGCTACCCTTTGTCTTACCAGACGCCTCTGTTCTGTCCTGCTGATACAGCGTATAACCAGCCATCTGTATGTTGATATTGTCGTCATTCAGCCAGGACCCCGTGAAGTATAAGATATTCATTTGGAATGTCTCGTTGGTAGTTTAATCTTCCGCATAGGTCATCGATTTTATTTTCCAAAGATTGCACGTTTGCGTGGGGGTTTATTCAATCGCCTACGAATTCTCAGAAGGCAGCCTGCCCTCTGGCCCCCTTTTCTCCTCCTCCTCATGCAAATGACGGGATCTGGGCCTGTTCCCAGGAAAGCAGTATATTATTGACGTTGTGGTGCTCGTCGGACACTGCCAGTCCGTGGTGAATAATTGCAGTTTGGATGTCCAGAAGTTATTTTCGGTCTTAAGAGACGGTAGCAGCAACATTATGTACAAAATAAGTTACAAAATATGTTAGAAGCAACGCAAAAAAACACAATTCATTAGGAATGCGTAAAACGTCAGCCTTGTTCTCCGGCGCCATCTTGCAGACTTAGCACCTCTGTTCAAAGTGCCAGCCGTAATTTATAAACAGATTTCTATATGTAGAATCATACGAAAATATTGGCAGTCAGACGCCCACCGGTGGGTGGTCCCTAAAACTAATTTTGAACGATCGGCAAATGAGCGGCAGATTGACATTTGTTGTAGTGGGTGCGCTCTTACACTCTCACACCCATCTCCTCCCTTGCACCCATCTCCTATCCTCCACAGCTCAAACTATATTGAAGAAGACAGACGCCCAGATTAGTATAAAACACCAGATGGTTTGGTGTGTGTGCCTTCACACACTGGCCACAGGGGTCAAGAGAACACTCACAACACGCACACAGAGAGACATTACTTCATTCACAGGATGGAGAGACTGACACACACCAGCAGCACATAGGCTCAGACGTGTTGTGCACACGCGTTGCTAATGCTATTGACATGTGACTGCAGACATCTTGGTAATGAAGTTGAGATCAGCAGGAGAGAATGTCACTCCTTTTCCATTCAATGTTTGTCATCTAATTGTCTGCCTTGATGTTTCTCCCCCCAGAGGTCATAAGATGACTTGTAGCTTCCCTCAGACGAGACGAGCCACTTAACCCGTCTTTAGCACCATCTCCGTCAGCAAGCGTCTGCATGTCATACAACACAGTGTGATCAGTGAGTCTCAGTGGGCCTCATTGCGTTATGCGTTGTGGTAAATAGGACCCTTCATTCCAGCACAAATGGCACCATGAGTCATTTATAAACTTATAAATGAATGAATATGTAATCAAATCCCATATTATTGGTCACATACACGTGTTTAGCAGATGTTATTGCGGATGTGGCGAAATGCTTGTGTTTCTGGTGCCAACAGTGCAGTAATATCTAACAAGTATTGTCTAACAATTTCACAATGTACACAAATCTAATGTAAATGGAAGACGTAGCTTTAATTTGTATAGAGAGAGACAGTGCAATGCAAATGAGGTTTGAAACACACTGGCACATGTGTATTGCTTCGCACAGACAGTAGTTTCAGTGTTTGTTATGTGGTTATTAAATTCTGGACCTGGCTCGCCTCTTCTGCCTCGCCTCCTCTGCCTCGCCTCCTCTGCCTCGCCTCCTCTGCCTCGCCTCCTCTGCCTCGCCTCCTCTGCCTCGCCTCCTCTGCCCCGCCTCCTCTGCCCCGCCTCCTCTGTCTCCCTCTGGTGTTTGGGTTGAATGTGACCGCTTCCTGCCATTGTGTCCCAGCAGCAGCTCAGCTACATTTACATTTACATTTAAGTCATTTAGCAGACGCTCTTATCCAGAGCGACTTACAAATTGGTCAGCTCTCTCAGGGAGTTGCAGGTTGCCAGTTAAGTGTTCTCTCTCTCTCTCTGTTCTCTATAAGTGGATTGGGTCTCTTTCCTCAAACAGGGAGGGAGTATTTGAAACGGGACATTTTGGAACAGGTGGAAACAGATGGAAGTCGGTGGGTTTTGGGGAAATGTAGTGGCAGGGTGAATGTGCCAGAGATAGTTATGTAAAATCTGTGGCACGGTAACTGACTGTTTTGACATCTTTGTGGAATGATTTCCCAAATCTATTTGGTCTTGTTTAGTCTCCCCCCCAGAGGACTGTTAGTATTCCATCTAGAATATCCTTCATTTGTAAGAACACACAAAGGCCTTTTCATTGTATGCATGTGTGTGACCCCACGTTTGTCATGGTGTGTTTTATACAGTGTTTGGTCTTCTCTGTTCAGTATCTGGTAAGTGTGTGGTTGAGTGACTACGTTTCTGGAGTGGTGGGGCAGTCTCCTCTTGTTTGGTGTGTAGTTTGAACGTTCATGTCTGGTGCCCATTTTGTTGATCCCTGCCTACAGACAGAAACTAAAACTAGAGGCTCCCACGCTGAGGTCTGTCCAACGCTGGTCTGACCAAGCTGACTCCACACTCCAAGACTGCTTCCATCATGTGGACTGGGATATGTTTCGTATTGTATCGGATAACAATATTGATGAATACGCTGATTCGGTGTGCGAGTTCATTAGAACGTGCGTTGAAGATGTCGTTCCCATAGCAACGATTAAAACATTCCCTAATCAGAAACCGTGGATTGATGGCAGCATTCGCGTGAAACTGAAAGCGCGAACCACTGCTTTTAATCAGGGCAAGGTGTCTGGTAACATGAGCGAATACAAACAGTGCAGCTATTCCCTCCACAAGGCTATCAAACAAGCTAAGCGTCAGTACAGAGACAAAGTAGAATCTCAATTCAACGGCTCAGACACGAGGCATGTGGCAGGGTCTACAATCAATCACGGACTACAAGAAGAAATCCAGCCCAGTCACGGACCAGAATGTCTTGCTCCCAGGCAGACTAAATAACTCTTTTGCCCGCTTTGAGGACAATACAGTGCCACTGACACGGCCTGCAACGAAAACATGCGGTCTCTCCTTCACTGCAGCCGAGGTGAGTAAGACATTTAAATGTGTTAACCCTCGCAAGGCAGCAGGCCCAGACGGCATCCCGAGCCGCGCCCTCAGAACATTACATTTACATTTAAGTCATTTAGCAGACGCTCTTATCCAGAGCGACTTACAAATTGGTGCATTCACCTTATGACATCCAGTGGAACAGTCACTTTACAATAGTGCATCTAAATCTTAAGGGGGGGGGGGGTGAGAGGGATTACTTATCCTATCCTAGGTATTCCTTAAAGAGGTGGGGTTTCAGGTGTCTCCGGAAGGTGGTGATGGACTCCGCTGTCCTGGCGTCGTGAGGGAGTTTGTTCCACCATTGGGGGGGCCAGGGCAGCGAACAGTTTTGACTGGGCTGAGCGGGAGCTGTACTTCCTCAGTGGTAGGGAGGACATGCGCAGACCAGCTGGCCGGTGTGTTTACGGACATATTCAATCAATCCCTATACCAGTCTGCTGTTCCCACATGCTTCAAGAGGGCCACCATTGTTCCTGTTCCCAAGAAAGCTAAGGTAACTGAGCTAAACGACTACCGCCCCGTAGCACTCACTTCCGTCATCATGAAGTGCTTTGAGAGACTAGTCAAGGACCATATCACCACCCTACCTGACACCCTAGACCCACTCCAATTTGCTTACCGCCCAAATAGGTCCACAGACTATGCAATCTCAACCACACTGCACACTGCCCTAACCCATCTGGACAAGAGGAATACCTATGTGAGAATGCTGTTCATCAACTACAGCTCGGCATTCAACACCATAGTACCCTCCAAGCTCGAGAACCTGGGTCTCGACCCCGCCCTGTGCAACTGGGTACTGGACTTCCTGACGGGCCGCCCCCAGGTGGTGAGGGTAGGCAACAGCATCTCCTCCCCGCTGTTGACGACACAACAGTGGTAGGCTTGATTACCAACAACGACGAGACGGCCTACAGGGAGGAGGTGAGGGCCCTCGGAGTGTGGTGTCAGGAAAATAACCTCACACTCAACGTCAACAAAACTAAGGAGATGATTGTGGACTTCAGGAAACAGCAGAGGGAACACCCCCCTATCCACATCGATGGAACAGTAGTGGAGAGGGTAGCAAGTTTTAAGTTCCTCGGCATACACATCACAAACAAACTGAATTGGTCCACTCACACAGACAGCATCGTGAAGAAGGCGCAGCAGCGCCACTTCAACCTCAGGAGGCTGAAGAAATTTGGCTTGTCACCAAAAGCACTCACAAACTTCTACAGATGCACAATCGAGAGCATCCTGGCGGGCTGTATCACCGCCTGGTACGGCAACTGCTCCGCCCTGAACCGTAAGGCTCTCCAGAGGGT